>NC_092767.1:70349162-70596662 GCF_047496795.1 Chiloscyllium punctatum
GCCCGGTGTGGATAAGAGACAGGGCCCGGTGTGGATAAGAGACAGGGCCCGGTGTGGATTGGAGACAGGGCCCGGTGTGGATTGGAGACAGGGCCCGGTGTGGAGTGGAGGCAGGGCCCGGTGTGGATAAGAGACAGGGCCCGGTGTGGATAAGAGACAGGGCCCGGTGTGGATAAGAGACAGGGCCCGGTGTGGATAAGAGACAGGGCCCGGTGTGGATAAGAGACAGGGCCCGGTGTGGATAAGAGACAGGGCCCGGTGTGGATTGGAGACAGGGCCCGGTGTGGATTGGAGACAGGGCCCGGTGTGGAGTGGAGGCAGGGCCCGGTGTGGATAAGAGACAGGGCCCGGTGTGGATAAGAGACAGGGCCCGGTGTGGATAAGAGACAGGGCCCGGTGTGGATAAGAGACAGGGCCCGGTGTGGATAAGAGACAGGGCCCGGTGTGGATAAGAGACAGGGCCCGGTGTGGATTGGAGACAGGGCCCGGTGTGGATTGGAGACAGGGCCCGGTGTGGAGTGGAGGCAGGGCCCGGTGTGGATAAGAGACAGGGCCCGGTGTGGATAAGAGGCAGGGCCCGGTGTGGATAAGAGACAGGGCCCGGTGTGGATAAGAGACAGGGCCCGGTGTGGATAAGAGGCAGGGCCCGGTGTGGATAAGAGGCAGGGCCCTGTTTGGATAAGAGGCAGGGCCCTGTTTGGATAAGAGACAGGGCCCGGTGTGGATAAGAGACAGGGCCCGGTGTGGATAAGAGACAGGGCCCGGTGTGGATAAGAGACAGGGCCCGGTGTGGATAAGAGACAGGGCCCGGTGTGGATAGGAGACAGGGCCCGGTGTGGATTGGAGACAGGGCCCGGTGTGGATTGGAGACAGGGCCCGGTGTGGAGTGGAGGCAGGGCCCGGTGTGGATAAGAGACAGGGCCCGGTGTGGATAAGAGGCAGGGCCCGGTGTGGATAAGAGACAGGGCCCGGTGTGGATAAGAGACAGGGCCCGGTGTGGATAAGAGGCAGGGCCCGGTGTGGATAAGAGGCAGGGCCCTGTTTGGATAAGAGGCAGGGCCCTGTTTGGATAAGAGGCAGGGCCCGGTGTGGATAAGAGACAGGGCCCGGTGTGGATTGGAGACAGGGCCCGGTGTGGATTGGAGGCAGGGCCCGGTGTGGATAAGAGACAGGGCCCGGTGTGGATAAGAGACAGGGCCCGGTGTGGATAAGAGACAGGGCCCGGTGTGGATTGGAGGCAGGGCCCGGTGTGGAGTGGAGACAGGGCCCGGTGTGGATAAGAGGCAGGGCCCGGTGTGGATAAGAGGCAGGGCCCGGTGTGGATAAGAGACAGGGCCCGGTGTGGATAAGAGACAGGGCCCGGTGTGGATTGGAGGCAGGGCCCGGTGTGGATGGGGGCAGGGCCCGGTGTGGATAAGAGACAGGGCCCGGTGTGGATAAGAGGCAGGGCCCGGTGTGGAGTGGAGGCAGGGCCCGGTGTGGATAAGAGACAGGGCCCGGTGTGGATAAGAGACAGGGCCCGGTGTGGATAAGAGACAGGGCCCGGTGTGGATAAGAGACAGGGCCCGGTGTGGATAAGAGGCAGGGCCCGGTGTGGAGTGGAGGCAGGGCCCGGTGTGGATAAGAGACAGGGCCCGGTGTGGATAAGAGACAGGGCCCGGTGTGGATAAGAGACAGGGCCCGGTGTGGATAAGAGACAGGGCCCGGTGTGGATTGGAGACAGGGCCCGGTGTGGATTGGAGACAGGGCCCGGTGTGGAGTGGAGACAGGGCCCGGTGTGGAGTGGAGACAGGGCCCGGTGTGGATAAGAGACAGGGCCCGGTGTGGATAAGAGACAGGGCCCGGTGTGGATAAGAGACAGGGCCCGGTGTGGATAAGAGACAGGGCCCGGTGTGGATAAGAGACAGGGCCCGGTGTGGATTGGAGACAGGGCCCGGTGTGGAGTGGAGGCAGGGCCCGGTGTGGATAAGAGACAGGGCCCGGTGTGGATAAGAGACAGGGCCCGGTGTGGATAAGAGACAGGGCCCGGTGTGGATAAGAGACAGGGCCCGGTGTGGATAAGAGACAGGGCCCGGTGTGGATAAGAGACAGGGCCCGGTGTGGATTGGAGACAGGGCCCGGTGTGGATTGGAGACAGGGCCCGGTGTGGAGTGGAGGCAGGGCCCGGTGTGGAGTGGAGGCAGGGCCCGGTGTGGATAAGAGACAGGGCCCGGTGTGGATAAGAGGCAGGGCCCGGTGTGGATAAGAGACAGGGCCCGGTGTGGATAAGAGACAGGGCCCGGTGTGGATAAGAGGCAGGGCCCGGTGTGGATAAGAGGCAGGGCCCTGTTTGGATAAGAGGCAGGGCCCTGTTTGGATAAGAGACAGGGCCCGGTGTGGATAAGAGACAGGGCCCGGTGTGGATAAGAGACAGGGCCCGGTGTGGATAAGAGACAGG
Source organism: Chiloscyllium punctatum (assembly GCF_047496795.1). Taxonomy (NCBI): domain Eukaryota; kingdom Metazoa; phylum Chordata; class Chondrichthyes; order Orectolobiformes; family Hemiscylliidae; genus Chiloscyllium; species Chiloscyllium punctatum. The sequence goes on from NC_092767.1 coordinate 70,351,600, forward strand.
GCCCGGTGTGGATAAGAGACAGGGCCCGGTGTGGATAAGAGACAGGGCCCGGTGTGGATTGGAGACAGGGCCCGGTGTGGATTGGAGACAGGGCCCGGTGTGGAGTGGAGGCAGGGCCCGGTGTGGATAAGAGACAGGGCCCGGTGTGGATAAGAGGCAGGGCCCGGTGTGGATAAGAGACAGGGCCCGGTGTGGATAAGAGACAGGGCCCGGTGTGGATAAGAGACAGGGCCCGGTGTGGATAAGAGGCAGGGCCCGGTGTGGATAAGAGGCAGGGCCCTGTTTGGATAAGAGGCAGGGCCCTGTTTGGATAAGAGGCAGGGCCCGGTGTGGATAAGAGACAGGGCCCGGTGTGGATTGGAGGCAGGGCCCGGTGTGGATTGGAGGCAGGGCCCGGTGTGGATAAGAGACAGGGCCCGGTGTGGATAAGAGACAGGGCCCGGTGTGGATAAGAGACAGGGCCCGGTGTGGATTGGAGGCAGGGCCCGGTGTGGAGTGGAGACAGGGCCCGGTGTGGAGTGGAGACAGGGCCCGGTGTGGATAAGAGACAGGGCCCGGTGTGGAGTGGAGACAGGGCCCGGTGTGGAGTGGAGACAGGGCCCGGTGTGGAGTGGAGACAGGGCCCGGTGTGGATAAGAGACAGGGCCCGGTGTGGATAAGAGGCAGGGCCCGGTGTGGATAAGAGGCAGGGCCCGGTGTGGATAAGAGACAGGGCCCGGTGTGGATAAGAGACAGGGCCCGGTGTGGATAAGAGACAGGGCCCGGTGTGGATAAGAGGCAGGGCCCGGTGTGGACAAGAGACAGGGCCCGGTGTGGAGTGGAGGCAGGGCCCGGTGTGGATAAGAGACAGGGCCCGGTGTGGATAAGAGACAGGGCCCGGTGTGGATAAGAGACAGGGCCCGGTGTGGATAAGAGACAGGGCCCGGTGTGGATTGGAGACAGGGCCCGGTGTGGATTGGAGACAGGGCCCGGTGTGGAGTGGAGACAGGGCCCGGTGTGGAGTGGAGACAGGGCCCGGTGTGGATAAGAGACAGGGCCCGGTGTGGATAAGAGACAGGGCCCGGTGTGGATAAGAGACAGGGCCCGGTGTGGATAAGAGACAGGGCCCGGTGTGGATAAGAGACAGGGCCCGGTGTGGATAAGAGACAGGGCCCGGTGTGGATTGGAGACAGGGCCCGGTGTGGAGTGGAGGCAGGGCCCGGTGTGGATAAGAGACAGGGCCCGGTGTGGATAAGAGACAGGGCCCGGTGTGGATAAGAGACAGGGCCCGGTGTGGATAAGAGACAGGGCCCGGTGTGGATAAGAGACAGGGCCCGGTGTGGATTGGAGACAGGGCCCGGTGTGGATTGGAGACAGGGCCCGGTGTGGAGTGGAGGCAGGGCCCGGTGTGGATAAGAGACAGGGCCCGGTGTGGATAAGAGGCAGGGCCCGGTGTGGATAAGAGACAGGGCCCGGTGTGGATAAGAGACAGGGCCCGGTGTGGATAAGAGGCAGGGCCCGGTGTGGATAAGAGGCAGGGCCCTGTTTGGATAAGAGGCAGGGCCCTGTTTGGATAAGAGACAGGGCCCGGTGTGGATAAGAGACAGGGCCCGGTGTGGATAAGAGACAGGGCCCGGTGTGGATAAGAGACAGGGCCCGGTGTGGATAAGAGACAGGGCCCGGTGTGGATAAGAGACAGGGCCCGGTGTGGATTGGAGACAGGGCCCGGTGTGGATTGGAGACAGGGCCCGGTGTGGAGTGGAGGCAGGGCCCGGTGTGGATAAGAGACAGGGCCCGGTGTGGATAAGAGGCAGGGCCCGGTGTGGATAAGAGACAGGGCCCGGTGTGGATAAGAGACAGGGCCCGGTGTGGATAAGAGACAGGGCCCGGTGTGGATAAGAGGCAGGGCCCGGTGTGGATAAGAGGCAGGGCCCTGTTTGGATAAGAGGCAGGGCCCTGTTTGGATAAGAGGCAGGGCCCGGTGTGGATAAGAGACAGGGCCCGGTGTGGATAAGAGACAGGGCCCGGTGTGGATAAGAGACAGGGCCCGGTGTGGGTAAGAGACAGGGCCCGGTGTGGATAAGAGACAGGGCCCGGTGTGGATTGGAGACAGGGCCCGGTATGGATTGGAGACAGGGCCCGGTGTGGAGTGGAGGCAGGGCCCGGTGTGGATAAGAGACAGGGCCCGGTGTGGATAAGAGGCAGGGCCCGGTGTGGATAAGAGACAGGGCCCGGTGTGGATAAGAGACAGGGCCCGGTGTGGATAAGAGACAGGGCCCGGTGTGGATAAGAGGCAGGGCCCGGTGTGGATAAGAGGCAGGGCCCTGTTTGGATAAGAGGCAGGGCCCTGTTTGGATAAGAGGCAGGGCCCGGTGTGGATAAGAGACAGGGCCCGGTGTGGATTGGAGACAGGGCCCGGTGTGGATTGGAGGCAGGGCCCGGTGTGGAGTGGAGACAGGGCCCGGTGTGGAGTGGAGACAGGGCCCGGTGTGGAGTGGAGACAGGGCCCGGTGTGGATAAGAGACAGGGCCCGGTGTGGATAAGAGACAGGGCCCGGTGTGGATAAGAGACAGGGCCCGGTGTGGATAAGAGACAGGGCCCGGTGTGGATAAGAGACAGGGCCCGGTGTGGATTGGAGGCAGGGCCCGGTGTGGAGTGGAGACAGGGCCCGGTGTGGAGTGGAGACAGGGCCCGGTGTGGATAAGAGACAGGGCCCGGTGTGGAGTGGAGACAGGGCCCGGTGTGGAGTGGAGACAGGGCCCGGTGTGGAGTGGAGACAGGGCCCGGTGTGGATAAGAGACAGGGCCCGGTGTGGATAAGAGGCAGGGCCCGGTGTGGATAAGAGGCAGGGCCCGGTGTGGATAAGAGACAGGGCCCGGTGTGGATAAGAGACAGGGCCCGGTGTGGATAAGAGACAGGGCCCGGTGTGGATAAGAGGCAGGGCCCGGTGTGGATAAGAGACAGGGCCCGGTGTGGATAAGAGACAGGGCCCGGTGTGGATAAGAGACAGGGCCCGGTGTGGATAAGAGACAGGGCCCGGTGTGGATAAGAGACAGGGCCCGGTGTGGATAAGAGACAGGGCCCGGTGTGGATAAGAGACAGGGCCCGGTGTGGATAAGAGACAGGGCCCGGTGTGGATAAGAGACAGGGCCCGGTGTGGATAAGAGACAGGGCCCGGTGTGGATAAGAGACAGGGCCCGGTGTGGATTGGAGGCAGGGCCCGGTGTGGAGTGGAGACAGGGCCCGGTGTGGAGTGGAGACAGGGCCCGGTGTGGATAAGAGACAGGGCCCGGTGTGGAGTGGAGACAGGGCCCGGTGTGGAGTGGAGACAGGGCCCGGTGTGGAGTGGAGACAGGGCCCGGTGTGGAGTGGAGACAGGGCCCGGTGTGGATAAGAGGCAGGGCCCGGTGTGGATAAGAGGCAGGGCCCGGTGTGGATAAGAGACAGGGCCCGGTGTGGATAAGAGACAGGGCCCGGTGTGGATAAGAGACAGGGCCCGGTGTGGATAAGAGGCAGGGCCCGGTGTGGATAAGAGACAGGGCCCGGTGTGGATAAGAGACAGGGCCCGGTGTGGATAAGAGACAGGGCCCGGTGTGGATAAGAGACAGGGCCCGGTGTGGATAAGAGACAGGGCCCGGTGTGGATAAGAGACAGGGCCCGGTGTGGATAAGAGACAGGGCCCGGTGTGGATAAGAGACAGGGCCCGGTGTGGATAAGAGACAGGGCCCGGTGTGGATAAGAGACAGGGCCCGGTGTGGATAAGAGGCAGGGCCCGGTGTGGATAAGAGGCAGGGCCCGGTGTGGATAAGAGACAGGGCCCGGTGTGGATAAGAGACAGGGCCCGGTGTGGATTGGAGGCAGGGCCCGGTGTGGATGGGGGCAGGGCCCGGTGTGGATAAGAGACAGGGCCCGGTGTGGATAAGAGGCAGGGCCCGGTGTGGAGTGGAGGCAGGGCCCGGTGTGGATAAGAGACAGGGCCCGGTGTGGATAAGAGACAGGGCCCGGTGTGGATAAGAGACAGGGCCCGGTGTGGATAAGAGACAGGGCCCGGTGTGGATTGGAGACAGGGCCCGGTGTGGATTGGAGACAGGGCCCGGTGTGGAGTGGAGGCAGGGCCCGGTGTGGATAAGAGACAGGGCCCGGTGTGGATAAGAGACAGGGCCCGGTGTGGATAAGAGACAGGGCCCGGTGTGGATAAGAGACAGGGCCCGGTGTGGATAAGAGACAGGGCCCGGTGTGGATAAGAGACAGGGCCCGGTGTGGATTGGAGACAGGGCCCGGTGTGGATTGGAGACAGGGCCCGGTGTGGAGTGGAGGCAGGGCCCGGTGTGGATAAGAGACAGGGCCCGGTGTGGATAAGAGACAGGGCCCGGTGTGGATAAGAGACAGGGCCCGGTGTGGATAAGAGACAGGGCCCGGTGTGGATAAGAGACAGGGCCCGGTGTGGATAAGAGACAGGGCCCGGTGTGGATAGGAGACAGGGCCCGGTGTGGATTGGAGACAGGGCCCGGTGTGGATAAGAGGCAGGGCCCGGTGTGGATAAGAGGCAGGGCCCGGTGTGGATAAGAGACAGGGCCCGGTGTGGATAAGAGGCAGGGCCCGGTGTGGATAAGAGACAGGGCCCGGTGTGGATAAGAGGCAGGGCCCGGTGTGGATAAGAGGCAGGGCCCGGTGTGGATAAGAGGCAGGGCCCGGTGTGGATAAGAGACAGGGCCCGGTGTGGATAAGAGGCAGGGCCCGGTGTGGAGTGGAGGCAGGGCCCGGTGTGGAGTGGAGGCAGGGCCCGGTGTGGATAAGAGGCAGGGCCCGGTGTGGATAAGAGACAGGGCCCGGTGTGGATAAGAGACAGGGCCCGGTGTGGATAAGAGACAGGGCCCGGTGTGGATAAGAGACAGGGCCCGGTGTGGATAAGAGACAGGGCCCGGTGTGGATAAGAGACAGGGCCCGGTGTGGATTGGAGACAGGGCCCGGTGTGGATTGGAGACAGGGCCCGGTGTGGAGTGGAGGCAGGGCCCGGTGTGGATAAGAGACAGGGCCCGGTGTGGATAAGAGGCAGGGCCCGGTGTGGATAAGAGACAGGGCCCGGTGTGGATAAGAGACAGGGCCCGGTGTGGATTGGAGACAGGGCCCGGTGTGGATTGGAGGCAGGGCCCGGTGTGGATAAGAGACAGGGCCCGGTGTGGATAAGAGACAGGGCCCGGTGTGGATAAGAGACAGGGCCCGGTGTGGATTGGAGGCAGGGCCCGGTGTGGAGTGGAGACAGGGCCCGGTGTGGAGTGGAGACAGGGCCCGGTGTGGATAAGAGACAGGGCCCGGTGTGGAGTGGAGACAGGGCCCGGTGTGGAGTGGAGACAGGGCCCGGTGTGGAGTGGAGACAGGGCCCGGTGTGGATAAGAGACAGGGCCCGGTGTGGATAAGAGGCAGGGCCCGGTGTGGATAAGAGGCAGGGCCCGGTGTGGATAAGAGGCAGGGCCCGGTGTGGATAAGAGACAGGGCCCGGTGTGGATAAGAGACAGGGCCCGGTGTGGATAAGAGGCAGGGCCCGGTGTGGATAAGAGACAGGGCCCGGTGTGGATAAGAGACAGGGCCCGGTGTGGATAAGAGACAGGGCCCGGTGTGGATAAGAGACAGGGCCCGGTGTGGATAAGAGACAGGGCCCGGTGTGGATAAGAGACAGGGCCCGGTGTGGATAAGAGACAGGGCCCGGTGTGGATAAGAGGCAGGGCCCGGTGTGGATAAGAGGCAGGGCCCGGTGTGGATAAGAGGCAGGGCCCGGTGTGGATAAGAGGCAGGGCCCGGTGTGGATAAGAGACAGGGCCCGGTGTGGATAAGAGACAGGGCCCGGTGTGGATTGGAGGCAGGGCCCGGTGTGGATGGGGGCAGGGCCCGGTGTGGATAAGAGACAGGGCCCGGTGTGGATAAGAGGCAGGGCCCGGTGTGGAGTGGAGGCAGGGCCCGGTGTGGATAAGAGACAGGGCCCGGTGTGGATAAGAGACAGGGCCCGGTGTGGATAAGAGACAGGGCCCGGTGTGGATTGGAGACAGGGCCCGGTGTGGATTGGAGACAGGGCCCGGTGTGGATAAGAGACAGGGCCCGGTGTGGATAAGAGGCAGGGCCCGGTGTGGATAAGAGGCAGGGCCCGGTGTGGAGTGGAGGCAGGGCCCGGTGTGGATAAGAGACAGGGCCCGGTGTGGATAAGAGACAGGGCCCGGTGTGGATAAGAGACAGGGCCCGGTGTGGATAAGAGACAGGGCCCGGTGTGGATTGGAGACAGGGCCCGGTGTGGATTGGAGACAGGGCCCGGTGTGGAGTGGAGGCAGGGCCCGGTGTGGATAAGAGACAGGGCCCGGTGTGGATAAGAGACAGGGCCCGGTGTGGATAAGAGACAGGGCCCGGTGTGGATAAGAGACAGGGCCCGGTGTGGATAAGAGACAGGGCCCGGTGTGGATAAGAGACAGGGCCCGGTGTGGATTGGAGACAGGGCCCGGTGTGGATTGGAGACAGGGCCCGGTGTGGAGTGGAGGCAGGGCCCGGTGTGGATAAGAGACAGGGCCCGGTGTGGATAAGAGACAGGGCCCGGTGTGGATAAGAGACAGGGCCCGGTGTGGATAAGAGACAGGGCCCGGTGTGGATAAGAGACAGGGCCCGGTGTGGATAGGAGACAGGGCCCGGTGTGGATTGGAGACAGGGCCCGGTGTGGATAAGAGGCAGGGCCCGGTGTGGATAAGAGACAGGGCCCGGTGTGGATTGGAGACAGGGCCCGGTGTGGATTGGAGACAGGGCCCGGTGTGGAGTGGAGGCAGGGCCCGGTGTGGATAAGAGACAGGGCCCGGTGTGGATAAGAGACAGGGCCCGGTGTGGATAAGAGACAGGGCCCGGTGTGGATAAGAGACAGGGCCCGGTGTGGATAAGAGACAGGGCCCGGTGTGGATAAGAGACAGGGCCCGGTGTGGATTGGAGACAGGGCCCGGTGTGGATTGGAGACAGGGCCCGGTGTGGAGTGGAGGCAGGGCCCGGTGTGGATAAGAGACAGGGCCCGGTGTGGATAAGAGACAGGGCCCGGTGTGGATAAGAGACAGGGCCCGGTGTGGATAAGAGACAGGGCCCGGTGTGGATAAGAGACAGGGCCCGGTGTGGATAGGAGACAGGGCCCGGTGTGGATTGGAGACAGGGCCCGGTGTGGATAAGAGGCAGGGCCCGGTGTGGATAAGAGGCAGGGCCCGGTGTGGATAAGAGACAGGGCCCGGTGTGGATAAGAGGCAGGGCCCGGTGTGGATAAGAGACAGGGCCCGGTGTGGATAAGAGGCAGGGCCCGGTGTGGATAAGAGGCAGGGCCCGGTGTGGATAAGAGGCAGGGCCCGGTGTGGATAAGAGACAGGGCCCGGTGTGGATAAGAGGCAGGGCCCGGTGTGGAGTGGAGGCAGGGCCCGGTGTGGAGTGGAGGCAGGGCCCGGTGTGGATAAGAGGCAGGGCCCGGTGTGGATAAGAGACAGGGCCCGGTGTGGATAAGAGACAGGGCCCGGTGTGGATAAGAGACAGGGCCCGGTGTGGATAAGAGACAGGGCCCGGTGTGGATAAGAGACAGGGCCCGGTGTGGATAAGAGACAGGGCCCGGTGTGGATTGGAGACAGGGCCCGGTGTGGATTGGAGACAGGGCCCGGTGTGGAGTGGAGGCAGGGCCCGGTGTGGATAAGAGACAGGGCCCGGTGTGGATAAGAGGCAGGGCCCGGTGTGGATAAGAGACAGGGCCCGGTGTGGATAAGAGACAGGGCCCGGTGTGGATTGGAGACAGGGCCCGGTGTGGATTGGAGGCAGGGCCCGGTGTGGATAAGAGACAGGGCCCGGTGTGGATAAGAGACAGGGCCCGGTGTGGATAAGAGACAGGGCCCGGTGTGGATTGGAGGCAGGGCCCGGTGTGGAGTGGAGACAGGGCCCGGTGTGGAGTGGAGGCACGGCCCGGTGTGGATAAGAGGCAGGGCCCGGTGTGGATAAGAGACAGGGCCCGGTGTGGATAAGAGACAGGGCCCGGTGTGGATAAGAGACAGGGCCCGGTGTGGATAAGAGACAGGGCCCGGTGTGGATAAGAGACAGGGCCCGGTGTGGATAAGAGACAGGGCCCGGTGTGGATTGGAGACAGGGCCCGGTGTGGATTGGAGACAGGGCCCGGTGTGGAGTGGAGGCAGGGCCCGGTGTGGATAAGAGACAGGGCCCGGTGTGGATAAGAGGCAGGGCCCGGTGTGGATAAGAGACAGGGCCCGGTGTGGATAAGAGACAGGGCCCGGTGTGGATTGGAGACAGGGCCCGGTGTGGATTGGAGGCAGGGCCCGGTGTGGATAAGAGACAGGGCCCGGTGTGGATAAGAGACAGGGCCCGGTGTGGATAAGAGACAGGGCCCGGTGTGGATTGGAGGCAGGGCCCGGTGTGGAGTGGAGACAGGGCCCGGTGTGGAGTGGAGACAGGGCCCGGTGTGGAGTGGAGACAGGGCCCGGTGTGGAGTGGAGACAGGGCCCGGTGTGGAGTGGAGACAGGGCCCGGTGTGGAGTGGAGACAGGGCCCGGTGTGGATAAGAGACAGGGCCCGGTGTGGATAAGAGGCAGGGCCCGGTGTGGATAAGAGGCAGGGCCCGGTGTGGATAAGAGGCAGGGCCCGGTGTGGATAAGAGACAGGGCCCGGTGTGGATAAGAGACAGGGCCCGGTGTGGATAAGAGGCAGGGCCCGGTGTGGATAAGAGACAGGGCCCGGTGTGGATAAGAGACAGGGCCCGGTGTGGATAAGAGACAGGGCCCGGTGTGGATAAGAGACAGGGCCCGGTGTGGATAAGAGACAGGGCCCGGTGTGGATAAGAGACAGGGCCCGGTGTGGATAAGAGACAGGGCCCGGTGTGGATAAGAGGCAGGGCCCGGTGTGGATAAGAGGCAGGGCCCGGTGTGGATAAGAGGCAGGGCCCGGTGTGGATAAGAGACAGGGCCCGGTGTGGATAAGAGACAGGGCCCGGTGTGGATTGGAGGCAGGGCCCGGTGTGGATGGGGGCAGGGCCCGGTGTGGATAAGAGACAGGGCCCGGTGTGGAGTGGAGGCAGGGCCCGGTGTGGAGTGGAGGCAGGGCCCGGTGTGGATAAGAGACAGGGCCCGGTGTGGATAAGAGACAGGGCCCGGTGTGGATAAGAGACAGGGCCCGGTGTGGATTGGAGACAGGGCCCGGTGTGGATTGGAGACAGGGCCCGGTGTGGAGTGGAGGCAGGGCCCGGTGTGGATAAGAGACAGGGCCCGGTGTGGATAAGAGACAGGGCCCGGTGTGGATAAGAGACAGGGCCCGGTGTGGATAAGAGACAGGGCCCGGTGTGGATAAGAGACAGGGCCCGGTGTGGATAAGAGACAGGGCCCGGTGTGGATTGGAGACAGGGCCCGGTGTGGATTGGAGACAGGGCCCGGTGTGGAGTGGAGGCAGGGCCCGGTGTGGATAAGAGACAGGGCCCGGTGTGGATAAGAGACAGGGCCCGGTGTGGATAAGAGACAGGGCCCGGTGTGGATAAGAGACAGGGCCCGGTGTGGATAAGAGACAGGGCCCGGTGTGGATAAGAGACAGGGCCCGGTGTGGATAAGAGACAGGGCCCGGTGTGGATAGGAGACAGGGCCCGGTGTGGATTGGAGACAGGGCCCGGTGTGGATAAGAGGCAGGGCCCGGTGTGGATAAGAGGCAGGGCCCGGTGTGGATAAGAGACAGGGCCCGGTGTGGATAAGAGACAGGGCCCGGTGTGGATAAGAGGCAGGGCCCGGTGTGGATAAGAGGCAGGGCCCGGTGTGGATAAGAGGCAGGGCCCGGTGTGGATAAGAGACAGGGCCCGGTGTGGATAGGAGGCAGGGCCCGGTGTGGATTGGAGGCAGGGCCCGGTGTGGATAAGAGACAGGGCCCGGTGTGGATTGGAGACAGGGCCCGGTGTGGATAAGAGACAGGGCCCGGTGTGGATAAGAGACAGGGCCCGGTGTGGATAAGAGACAGGGCCCGGTGTGGATAAGAGACAGGGCCCGGTGTGGATTGGAGACAGGGCCCGGTGTGGAGTGGAGGCAGGGCCCGGTGTGGAGTGGAGGCAGGGCCCGGTGTGGATAAGAGACAGGGCCCGGTGTGGATAAGAGGCAGGGCCCGGTGTGGATAAGAGACAGGGCCCGGTGTGGATAAGAGACAGGGCCCGGTGTGGATAAGAGGCAGGGCCCGGTGTGGATAAGAGGCAGGGCCCGGTGTGGATAAGAGGCAGGGCCCTGTTTGGATAAGAGGCAGGGCCCTGTTTGGATAAGAGGCAGGGCCCGGTGTGGATAAGAGGCAGGGCCCGGTGTGGATAAGAGGCAGGGCCCGGTGTGGATAAGAGACAGGGCCCGGTGTGGATAGGAGGCAGGGCCCGGTGTGGATTGGAGGCAGGGCCCGGTGTGGATTGGAGACAGGGCCCGGTGTGGATTGGAGACAGGGCCCGGTGTGGATAAGAGACAGGGCCCGGTGTGGATAAGAGACAGGGCCCGGTGTGGATAAGAGACAGGGCCCGGTGTGGATAAGAGACAGGGCCCGGTGTGGATTGGAGACAGGGCCCGGTGTGGAGTGGAGGCAGGGCCCGGTGTGGAGTGGAGGCAGGGCCCGGTGTGGATAAGAGACAGGGCCCGGTGTGGATAAGAGGCAGGGCCCGGTGTGGATAAGAGACAGGGCCCGGTGTGGATAAGAGACAGGGCCCGGTGTGGATAAGAGGCAGGGCCCGGTGTGGATAAGAGGCAGGGCCCGGTGTGGATAAGAGGCAGGGCCCTGTTTGGATAAGAGGCAGGGCCCTGTTTGGATAAGAGGCAGGGCCCGGTGTGGATTGGAGACAGGGCCCGGTGTGGATTGGAGGCAGGGCCCGGTGTGGATAAGAGACAGGGCCCGGTGTGGATAAGAGACAGGGCCCGGTGTGGATAAGAGACAGGGCCCGGTGTGGATTGGAGGCAGGGCCCGGTGTGGAGTGGAGACAGGGCCCGGTGTGGAGTGGAGACAGGGCCCGGTGTGGATAAGAGACAGGGCCCGGTGTGGAGTGGAGACAGGGCCCGGTGTGGAGTGGAGACAGGGCCCGGTGTGGATAAGAGACAGGGCCCGGTGTGGATAAGAGGCAGGGCCCGGTGTGGAGTGGAGACAGGGCCCGGTGTGGATAAGAGACAGGGCCCGGTGTGGATAAGAGACAGGGCCCGGTGTGGATAAGAGACAGGGCCCGGTGTGGATAAGAGACAGGGCCCGGTGTGGATAAGAGACAGGGCCCGGTGTGGATAAGAGACAGGGCCCGGTGTGGATAAGAGACAGGGCCCGGTGTGGATAAGAGGCAGGGCCCGGTGTGGATAAGAGGCAGGGCCCGGTGTGGATAAGAGGCAGGGCCCGGTGTGGATAAGAGGCAGGGCCCGGTGTGGATAAGAGACAGGGCCCGGTGTGGATAAGAGACAGGGCCCGGTGTGGATTGGAGGCAGGGCCCGGTGTGGATAAGAGACAGGGCCCGGTGTGGATTGGAGGCAGGGCCCGGTGTGGATTGGAGGCAGGGCCCGGTGTGGAGTGGAGACAGGGCCCGGTGTGGAGTGGAGACAGGGCCCGGTGTGGAGTGGAGACAGGGCCCGGTGTGGATAAGAGGCAGGGCCCGGTGTGGAGTGGAGACAGGGCCCGGTGTGGATAAGAGGCAGGGCCCGGTGTGGAGTGGAGACAGGGCCCGGTGTGGAGTGGAGACAGGGCCCGGTGTGGAGTGGAGACAGGGCCCGGTGTGGAGTGGAGACAGGGCCCGGTGTGGAGTGGAGACAGGGCCCGGTGTGGAGTGGAGACAGGGCCCGGTGTGGATAAGAGACAGGGCCCGGTGTGGAGTGGAGACAGGGCCCGGTGTGGATAAGAGACAGGGCCCGGTGTGGATAAGAGGCAGGGCCCGGTGTGGATAAGAGGCAGGGCCCGGTGTGGATAAGAGGCAGGGCCCGGTGTGGATAAGAGACAGGGCCCGGTGTGGATAAGAGACAGGGCCCGGTGTGGATAAGAGACAGGGCCCGGTGTGGATTGGAGGCAGGGCCCGGTGTGGATAAGAGACAGGGCCCGGTGTGGATAGGGGGCAGGGCCCGGTGTGGATAAGAGACAGGGCCCGGTGTGGATAAGAGGCAGGGCCCGGTGTGGAGTGGAGGCAGGGCCCGGTGTGGATAAGAGACAGGGCCCGGTGTGGATAAGAGACAGGGCCCGGTGTGGATAAGAGACAGGGCCCGGTGTGGATTGGAGGCAGGGCCCGGTGTGGAGTGGAGACAGGGCCCGGTGTGGAGTGGAGACAGGGCCCGGTGTGGATAAGAGACAGGGCCCGGTGTGGAGTGGAGACAGGGCCCGGTGTGGAGTGGAGACAGGGCCCGGTGTGGAGTGGAGACAGGGCCCGGTGTGGATAAGAGGCAGGGCCCGGTGTGGAGTGGAGACAGGGCCCGGTGTGGATAAGAGACAGGGCCCGGTGTGGATAAGAGACAGGGCCCGGTGTGGATAAGAGACAGGGCCCGGTGTGGATAAGAGACAGGGCCCGGTGTGGATAAGAGACAGGGCCCGGTGTGGATAAGAGACAGGGCCCGGTGTGGATAAGAGGCAGGGCCCGGTGTGGATAAGAGGCAGGGCCCGGTGTGGATAAGAGGCAGGGCCCGGTGTGGATAAGAGACAGGGCCCGGTGTGGATAAGAGACAGGGCCCGGTGTGGATTGGAGGCAGGGCCCGGTGTGGATAAGAGACAGGGCCCGGTGTGGATTGGAGGCAGGGCCCGGTGTGGAGTGGAGACAGGGCCCGGTGTGGATAAGAGACAGGGCCCGGTGTGGATAAGAGACAGGGCCCGGTGTGGATAAGAGACAGGGCCCGGTGTGGATAAGAGACAGGGCCCGGTGTGGATAAGAGACAGGGCCCGGTGTGGATAAGAGACAGGGCCCGGTGTGGATAAGAGACAGGGCCCGGTGTGGATAAGAGGCAGGGCCCGGTGTGGATAAGAGGCAGGGCCCGGTGTGGATAAGAGGCAGGGCCCGGTGTGGATAAGAGGCAGGGCCCGGTGTGGATAAGAGACAGGGCCCGGTGTGGATTGGAGGCAGGGCCCGGTGTGGATTGGAGGCAGGGCCCGGTGTGGATAAGAGACAGGGCCCGGTGTGGATTGGAGGCAGGGCCCGGTGTGGATTGGAGGCAGGGCCCGGTGTGGAGTGGAGACAGGGCCCGGTGTGGAGTGGAGACAGGGCCCGGTGTGGATAAGAGACAGGGCCCGGTGTGGAGTGGAGACAGGGCCCGGTGTGGAGTGGAGACAGGGCCCGGTGTGGAGTGGAGACAGGGCCCGGTGTGGATAAGAGGCAGGGCCCGGTGTGGATAAGAGACAGGGCCCGGTGTGGAGTGGAGACAGGGCCCGGTGTGGAGTGGAGACAGGGCCCGGTGTGGATAAGAGACAGGGCCCGGTGTGGATAAGAGACAGGGCCCGGTGTGGATAAGAGACAGGGCCCGGTGTGGATAAGAGACAGGGCCCGGTGTGGATAAGAGGCAGGGCCCGGTGTGGATAAGAGGCAGGGCCCGGTGTGGATAAGAGACAGGGCCCGGTGTGGATAAGAGACAGGGCCCGGTGTGGATTGGAGGCAGGGCCCGGTGTGGATAAGAGACAGGGCCCGGTGTGGATAGGGGGCAGGGCCCGGTGTGGATAAGAGACAGGGCCCGGTGTGGATAAGAGGCAGGGCCCGGTGTGGAGTGGAGGCAGGGCCCGGTGTGGATAAGAGACAGGGCCCGGTGTGGATAAGAGACAGGGCCCGGTGTGGATAAGAGACAGGGCCCGGTGTGGATTGGAGACAGGGCCCGGTGTGGATTGGAGACAGGGCCCGGTGTGGATTGGAGACAGGGCCCGGTGTGGAGTGGAGGCAGGGCCCGGTGTGGATAAGAGACAGGGCCCGGTGTGGATAAGAGACAGGGCCCGGTGTGGATAAGAGACAGGGCCCGGTGTGGATAAGAGACAGGGCCCGGTGTGGATAAGAGACAGGGCCCGGTGTGGATTGGAGACAGGGCCCGGTGTGGATAAGAGGCAGGGCCCGGTGTGGATAAGAGGCAGGGCCCGGTGTGGATAAGAGACAGGGCCCGGTGTGGATAAGAGGCAGGGCCCGGTGTGGATAAGAGGCAGGGCCCGGTGTGGATAAGAGGCAGGGCCCGGTGTGGATAAGAGGCAGGGCCCGGTGTGGATAAGAGGCAGGGCCCGGTGTGGATAAGAGACAGGGCCCGGTGTGGATAAGAGGCAGGGCCCGGTGTGGATTGGAGGCAGGGCCCGGTGTGGATAAGAGACAGGGCCCGGTGTGGATTGGAGACAGGGCCCGGTGTGGATAGGAGACAGGGCCCGGTGTGGATAAGAGACAGGGCCCGGTGTGGATAAGAGACAGGGCCCGGTGTGGATAAGAGACAGGGCCCGGTGTGGATAAGAGACAGGGCCCGGTGTGGAGTGGAGGCAGGGCCCGGTGTGGAGTGGAGGCAGGGCCCGGGGTGGATAAGAGACAGGGCCCGGTGTGGATAAGAGACAGGGCCCGGTGTGGATTGGAGACAGGGCCCGGTGTGGATTGGAGACAGGGCCCGGTGTGGAGTGGAGGCAGGGCCCGGTGTGGATAAGAGACAGGGCCCGGTGTGGATAAGAGACAGGGCCCGGTGTGGATAAGAGACAGGGCCCGGTGTGGATTGGAGACAGGGCCCGGTGTGGATTGGAGACAGGGCCCGGTGTGGATTGGAGACAGGGCCCGGTGTGGATTGGAGACAGGGCCCGGTGTGGATAAGAGACAGGGCCCGGTGTGGATAAGAGACAGGGCCCGGTGTGGATAAGAGACAGGGCCCGGTGTGGATAAGAGGCAGGGCCCGGTGTGGATTGGAGACAGGGCCCGGTGTGGATAAGAGGCAGGGCCCGGTGTGGATAAGAGACAGGGCCCGGTGTGGATAAGAGACAGGGCCCGGTGTGGATAAGAGACAGGGCCCGGTGTGGATAAGAGACAGGGCCCGGTGTGGATAAGAGACAGGGCCCGGTGTGGATAAGAGACAGGGCCCGGTGTGGATAGGAGACAGGGCCCGGTGTGGATAGGAGACAGGGCCCGGTGTGGATAGGAGGCAGGGCCCGGTGTGGATAAGAGACAGGGCCCGGTGTGGATAAGAGGCAGGGCCCGGTGTGGATAAGAGACAGGGCCCGGTGTGGATAAGAGGCAGGGCCCGGTGTGGATAAGAGACAGGGCCCGGTGTGGATTGGAGGCAGGGCCCGGTGTGGATTGGAGGCAGGGCCCGGTGTGGATAAGAGACAGGGCCCGGTGTGGAGTGGAGGCAGGGCCCGGTGTGGATAAGAGACAGGGCCCGGTGTGGATAAGAGACAGGGCCCGGTGTGGATAAGAGACAGGGCCCGGTGTGGATAAGAGACAGGGCCCGGTGTGGATTGGAGACAGGGCCCGGTGTGGAGTGGAGGCAGGGCCCGGTGTGGATAAGAGACAGGGCCCGGTGTGGAGTGGAGACAGGGCCCGGTGTGGATAAGAGACAGTGCCCGGTGTGGATAAGAGACAGGGCCCGGTGTGGAGTGGAGACAGGGCCCGGTGTGGAGTGGAGACAGGGCCCGGTGTGGAGTGGAGGCAGGGCCCGGTGTGGATAAGAGACAGGGCCCGGTGTGGATAAGAGACAGGGCCCGGTGTGGATAAGAGACAGGGCCCGGTGTGGATAAGAGACAGGGCCCGGTGTGGATAAGAGACAGGGCCCGGTGTGGATAAGAGACAGGGCCCGGTGTGGATAAGAGACAGGGCCCGGTGTGGATAAGAGACAGGGCCCGGTGTGGATAAGAGACAGGGCCCGGTGTGGATAGGAGACAGGGCCCGGTGTGGATAGGAGACAGGGCCCGGTGTGGATAGGAGACAGGGCCCGGTGTGGATAGGAGGCAGGGCCCGGTGTGGATAAGAGACAGGGCCCGGTGTGGATAAGAGGCAGGGCCCGGTGTGGATAAGAGACAGGGCCCGGTGTGGATAAGAGGCAGGGCCCGGTGTGGATAAGAGGCAGGGCCCGGTGTGGATAAGAGGCAGGGCCCGGTGTGGATTGGAGGCAGGGCCCGGTGTGGAGTGGAGGCAGGGCCCGGTGTGGAGTGGAGGCAGGGCCCGGTGTGGATAAGAGACAGGGCCCGGTGTGGATAAGAGACAGGGCCCGGTGTGGATAAGAGACAGGGCCCGGTGTGGATAAGAGACAGGGCCCGGTGTGGATTGGAGACAGGGCCCGGTGTGGAGTGGAGGCAGGGCCCGGTGTGGATAAGAGACAGGGCCCGGTGTGGATAAGAGACAGGGCCCGGTGTGGATAGGAGACAGGGCCCGGTGTGGAGTGGAGACAGGGCCCGGTGTGGAGTGGAGACAGGGCCCGGTGTGGAGTGGAGGCAGGGCCCGGTGTGGATAAGAGACAGGGCCCGGTGTGGATAAGAGACAGGGCCCGGTGTGGATAAGAGACAGGGCCCGGTGTGGATAAGAGACAGGGCCCGGTGTGGATAAGAGACAGGGCCCGGTGTGGATAAGAGGCAGGGCCCGGTGTGGATTGGAGACAGGGCCCGGTGTGGATAAGAGACAGGGCCCGGTGTGGATAAGAGACAGGGCCCGGTGTGGATAAGAGGCAGGGCCCGGTGTGGATTGGAGACAGGGCCCGGTGTGGATAAGAGGCAGGGCCCGGTGTGGATAAGAGGCAGGGCCCGGTGTGGATAAGAGGCAGGGCCCGGTGTGGATTGGAGACAGGGCCCGGTGTGGATAAGAGGCAGGGCCCGGTGTGGATAAGAGACAGGGCCCGGTGTGGATAAGAGACAGGGCCCGGTGTGGATAAGAGACAGGGCCCGGTGTGGATTGGAGACAGGGCCCGGTGTGGATAAGAGGCAGGGCCCGGTGTGGATAAGAGGCAGGGCCCGGTGTGGATAAGAGACAGGGCCCGGTGTGGATAAGAGGCAGGGCCCGGTGTGGATAAGAGACAGGGCCCGGTGTGGATAAGAGGCAGGGCCCGGTGTGGATAAGAGGCAGGGCCCGGTGTGGATAAGAGACAGGGCCCGGTGTGGATAAGAGGCAGGGCCCGGTGTGGATAAGAGGCAGGGCCCGGTGTGGATAAGAGACAGGGCCCGGTGTGGATAAGAGACAGGGCCCGGTGTGGAGTGGAGGCAGGGCCCGGTGTGGATAAGAGACAGGGCCCGGTGTGGATAAGAGACAGGGCCCGGTGTGGATAAGAGACAGGGCCCGGTGTGGATAAGAGGCAGGGCCCGGTGTGGATTGGAGACAGGGCCCGGTGTGGATAAGAGGCAGGGCCCGGTGTGGATAAGAGACAGGGCCCGGTGTGGATAAGAGACAGGGCCCGGTGTGGATAAGAGACAGGGCCCGGTGTGGATAAGAGACAGGGCCCGGTGTGGATAAGAGACAGGGCCCGGTGTGGATAAGAGACAGGGCCCGGTGTGGATAAGAGACAGGGCCCGGTGTGGATAGGAGACAGGGCCCGGTGTGGATAGGAGACAGGGCCCGGTGTGGATAGGAGGCAGGGCCCGGTGTGGATAAGAGACAGGGCCCGGTGTGGATAAGAGGCAGGGCCCGGTGTGGATAAGAGACAGGGCCCGGTGTGGATAAGAGGCAGGGCCCGGTGTGGATAAGAGGCAGGGCCCGGTGTGGATAAGAGACAGGGCCCGGTGTGGATAAGAGGCAGGGCCCGGTGTGGATTGGAGGCAGGGCCCGGTGTGGATAAGAGACAGGGCCCGGTGTGGAGTGGAGGCAGGGCCCGGTGTGGAGTGGAGGCAGGGCCCGGTGTGGATAAGAGACAGGGCCCGGTGTGGATAAGAGACAGGGCCCGGTGTGGATAAGAGACAGGGCCCGGTGTGGATAAGAGACAGGGCCCGGTGTGGATTGGAGACAGGGCCCGGTGTGGAGTGGAGGCAGGGCCCGGTGTGGATAAGAGACAGGGCCCGGTGTGGATAAGAGACAGGGCCCGGTGTGGATAAGAGACAGGGCCCGGTGTGGAGTGGAGACAGGGCCCGGTGTGGAGTGGAGACAGGGCCCGGTGTGGAGTGGAGACAGGGCCCGGTGTGGAGTGGAGGCAGGGCCCGGTGTGGATAAGAGACAGGGCCCGGTGTGGATAAGAGACAGGGCCCGGTGTGGATAAGAGACAGGGCCCGGTGTGGATAAGAGACAGGGCCCGGTGTGGATAAGAGACAGGGCCCGGTGTGGATAAGAGGCAGGGCCCGGTGTGGATAGGAGACAGGGCCCGGTGTGGATAAGAGACAGGGCCCGGTGTGGATAAGAGACAGGGCCCGGTGTGGATAAGAGGCAGGGCCCGGTGTGGATTGGAGACAGGGCCCGGTGTGGATAAGAGACAGGGCCCGGTGTGGATAAGAGACAGGGCCCGGTGTGGATAGGAGGCAGGGCCCGGTGTGGATTGGAGACAGGGCCCGGTGTGGATAAGAGGCAGGGCCCGGTGTGGATAAGAGACAGGGCCCGGTGTGGATAAGAGGCAGGGCCCGGTGTGGATAAGAGACAGGGCCCGGTGTGGATAAGAGACAGGGCCCGGTGTGGATAAGAGACAGGGCCCGGTGTGGATAAGAGACAGGGCCCGGTGTGGATAAGAGACAGGGCCCGGTGTGGATAAGAGACAGGGCCCGGTGTGGATAAGAGACAGGGCCCGGTGTGGATAGGAGACAGGGCCCGGTGTGGATAGGAGACAGGGCCCGGTGTGGATAGGAGGCAGGGCCCGGTGTGGATAAGAGACAGGGCCCGGTGTGGATAAGAGGCAGGGCCCGGTGTGGATAGGAGGCAGGGCCCGGTGTGGATAAGAGACAGGGCCCGGTGTGGATAAGAGGCAGGGCCCGGTGTGGATAAGAGACAGGGCCCGGTGTGGATAAGAGGCAGGGCCCGGTGTGGATAAGAGGCAGGGCCCGGTGTGGATAAGAGACAGGGCCCGGTGTGGATAAGAGGCAGGGCCCGGTGTGGATTGGAGGCAGGGCCCGGTGTGGATAAGAGACAGGGCCCGGTGTGGAGTGGAGGCAGGGCCCGGTGTGGAGTGGAGGCAGGGCCCGGTGTGGATAAGAGACAGGGCCCGGTGTGGATAAGAGACAGGGCCCGGTGTGGATAAGAGACAGGGCCCGGTGTGGATAAGAGACAGGGCCCGGTGTGGATTGGAGACAGGGCCCGGTGTGGAGTGGAGGCAGGGCCCGGTGTGGATAAGAGACAGGGCCCGGTGTGGATAAGAGACAGGGCCCGGTGTGGATAAGAGACAGGGCCCGGTGTGGAGTGGAGACAGGGCCCGGTGTGGAGTGGAGACAGGGCCCGGTGTGGATAAGAGACAGGGCCCGGTGTGGAGTGGAGACAGGGCCCGGTGTGGAGTGGAGACAGGGCCCGGTGTGGAGTGGAGGCAGGGCCCGGTGTGGATAAGAGACAGGGCCCGGTGTGGATAAGAGACAGGGCCCGGTGTGGATAAGAGACAGGGCCCGGTGTGGATAAGAGACAGGGCCCGGTGTGGATAAGAGACAGGGCCCGGTGTGGATAAGAGGCAGGGCCCGGTGTGGATTGGAGACAGGGCCCGGTGTGGATAAGAGACAGGGCCCGGTGTGGATAAGAGACAGGGCCCGGTGTGGATAAGAGGCAGGGCCCGGTGTGGATTGGAGACAGGGCCCGGTGTGGATAAGAGACAGGGCCCGGTGTGGATAAGAGACAGGGCCCGGTGTGGATAGGAGGCAGGGCCCGGTGTGGATTGGAGACAGGGCCCGGTGTGGATAAGAGGCAGGGCCCGGTGTGGATAAGAGACAGGGCCCGGTGTGGATAAGAGACAGGGCCCGGTGTGGATAAGAGACAGGGCCCGGTGTGGATAAGAGACAGGGCCCGGTGTGGATTGGAGACAGGGCCCGGTGTGGATAAGAGACAGGGCCCGGTGTGGATAAGAGGCAGGGCCCGGTGTGGATAAGAGACAGGGCCCGGTGTGGATAAGAGGCAGGGCCCGGTGTGGATAAGAGACAGGGCCCGGTGTGGATAAGAGGCAGGGCCCGGTGTGGATAAGAGGCAGGGCCCGGTGTGGATAAGAGACAGGGCCCGGTGTGGATAAGAGGCAGGGCCCGGTGTGGATAAGAGGCAGGGCCCGGTGTGGATAAGAGACAGGGCCCGGTGTGGATAAGAGACAGGGCCCGGTGTGGAGTGGAGGCAGGGCCCGGTGTGGATAAGAGACAGGGCCCGGTGTGGATAAGAGACAGGGCCCGGTGTGGATAAGAGACAGGGCCCGGTGTGGATAGGAGACAGGGCCCGGTGTGGATTGGAGACAGGGCCCGGTGTGGATTGGAGACAGGGCCCGGTGTGGAGTGGAGGCAGGGCCCGGTGTGGATAAGAGACAGGGCCCGGTGTGGATAAGAGACAGGGCCCGGTGTGGATAAGAGACAGGGCCCGGTGTGGATAAGAGACAGGGCCCGGTGTGGATAAGAGACAGGGCCCGGTGTGGATAAGAGACAGGGCCCGGTGTGGATAAGAGACAGGGCCCGGTGTGGATAAGAGACAGGGCCCGGTGTGGATAAGAGACAGGGCCCGGTGTGGATAAGAGACAGGGCCCGGTGTGGATAAGAGACAGGGCCCGGTGTGGATAAGAGACAGGGCCCGGTGTGGAGTGGAGACAGGGCCCGGTGTGGATAAGAGACAGGGCCCGGTGTGGATAAGAGACAGGGCCCGGTGTGGATAAGAGGCAGGGCCCGGTGTGGATAAGAGACAGGGCCCGGTGTGGATAAGAGGCAGGGCCCGGTGTGGATAAGAGGCAGGGCCCGGTGTGGATAAGAGACAGGGCCCGGTGTGGATAAGAGACAGGGCCCGGTGTGGATAAGAGACAGGGCCCGGTGTGGATAAGAGGCAGGGCCCGGTGTGGATTGGAGACAGGGCCCGGTGTGGATAAGAGGCAGGGCCCGGTGTGGATAAGAGACAGGGCCCGGTGTGGATAAGAGACAGGGCCCGGTGTGGATAAGAGACAGGGCCCGGTGTGGATAAGAGACAGGGCCCGGTGTGGATAAGAGACAGGGCCCGGTGTGGATTGGAGACAGGGCCCGGTGTGGATAAGAGGCAGGGCCCGGTGTGGATAAGAGACAGGGCCCGGTGTGGATAAGAGGCAGGGCCCGGTGTGGATAAGAGACAGGGCCCGGTGTGGAGTGGAGGCAGGGCCCGGTGTGGATTGGAGGCAGGGCCCGGTGTGGAGTGGAGACAGGGCCCGGTGTGGATAAGAGGCAGGGCCCGGTGTGGATAAGAGGCAGGGCCCGGTGTGGATAAGAGACAGGGCCCGGTGTGGATTGGAGGCAGGGCCCGGTGTGGATTGGAGGCAGGGCCCGGTGTGGATTGGAGGCAGGGCCCGGTGTGGATAAGAGACAGGGCCCGGTGTGGATAAGAGACAGGGCCCGGTGTGGCTTGGAGGCAGGGCCCGGTGTGGATAAGAGGCAGGGCCCGGTGTGGATAAGAGACAGGGCCCGGTGTGGATAAGAGGCAGGGCCCGGTGTGGATAAGAGACAGGGCCCGGTGTGGATAAGAGGCAGGGCCCGGTGTGGATAAGAGACAGGGCCCGGTGTGGATAAGAGACAGGGCCCGGTGTGGATAAGAGACAGGGCCCGGTGTGGATAAGAGACAGGGCCCGGTGTGGATAAGAGACAGGGCCCGGTGTGGATAAGAGGCAGGGCCCGGTGTGGATAAGAGGCAGGGCCCGGTGTGGATAAGAGGCAGGGCCCGGTGTGGATAAGAGACAGGGCCCGGTGTGGATAAGAGACAGGGCCCGGTGTGGATAAGAGACAGGGCCCGGTGTGGATAAGAGACAGGGCCCGGTGTGGATAAGAGGCAGGGCCCGGTGTGGATAAGAGGCAGGGCCCGGTGTGGATAAGAGACAGGGCCCGGTGTGGATAAGAGACAGGGCCCGGTGTGGCTTGGAGGCAGGGCCCGGTGTGGATAAGAGACAGGGCCCGGTGTGGTTAGGAGGCTCGGTCTACGTTGGAAAACGTGGTTTTTGAACTTTTATTTCTGAAACACTGGAACATTTTATTTTCTAAGACCTTGTCACTAATAAAGCTGTAGCTGGGTACCTTTGTACCTAAGATGCTTCTGTAAGTGGTGATGTGTAAATTCTTCCCTGTAGGTGACAATAAAGACCAATTCTCAAAGCTCTGATGCAGAAGTTCCATTCTAGGTGAGTGGGGCCAGTGCGTGTCGTTTCAGGAGGGCAATACAAAAGAAAGTTCTGCAGTTTCCTGATGCACAGTCAGCAGTAACCTCCCCCTCACACACTCCTTGTTCCTGTAGGAAGGTATCGGTGTAGACACGGCCTACTGACAGGATTGGCAATGCCAACGCGAAAGATTCCAGAGACTCCAAACTGGATCCTACAAAAGATCACTGGGGCATGGGGACCGGAGGATAGTAACCACACTGCTGGATCTGTCAATGTGCCCTCAGCACAGAAAACAGGAAGGGAAGTTGGCACTTTGGGCGATCTCAGAGCCTGGTACGCAAGGTCGCAGTTCCTGCCCCGATCATTGCTCCCCGGAACATCATCTGGATCTCTGGTATAACGCACAGTGAAGAAGGTTATCTGCGATTACAAAGAGATCCAGATCGCTTGGGTCAGTGGGCTGAGGAGCGGCAGATGGCGTTTAGTTTGGATAAATGTGAGGTATTGCATTTTGGTCAAAGAAACAAGGGCAGAGCTTATACAATTAATAGTAGGGTCTTGGGTAATGTGGTAGAACAGAGAGTACTGTGGGTTTCAGTACATAATTCTTTGAAATTTACATCACATGTAGACGGGGCGGTTAAGAAGACGTTTAGCACACTTGCCTTCATTGCTCAGATCTTTGAGTATTGGAGTTGGGGCGTCATGCTGAGGTTGTACAGGATGTTGGTGAGGCCTCTTCTGGAGAACTGTGTCCAGTTCTGGTCGCCCTGTTACAGGAAGGAGATTATTAAACCTGAGAGGGTTCAGAATAGATTTACCAGGCTGCTGGCGAGCGTGGAGGGTTTGAGACTAGAAGGCGAGGAGTTTTTTCACAGCAGGAGAGGAGGTTGAGAGGTCACCTGAAAGAGGTTTGTAAAGTCATGTAGGTGAGGTGAATAGACGCAGGTTTTTTCCCTGGGGTCGGGGAGTTCAAACCTAGCGGGTAAATTTTTTAAGGTCAGAGGAGAAAGATTTTAAAAAGTCATCAAGGCCAACTCTTTGACACAGAGTTAACCCCCCGTCCACCCCAGTCTAACACCGCCATCTCCAACTCTTTTACACAGAGTTAACCCCCCGTCCACCCCAGTCTAACACCGCCATCTCCAACTCTTTTACACAGAGTTAACCCCCCCATCCACCCCAGTCTAACACCGCCATCTCCAACTCTTTGACACAGAGTTAACCCCCCCATCCACCCCAGTCTAACACCGCCATCTCCAACTCTTTTAGACAGAGTTAACCCCCCCATCCACCCCAGTCTAACACCGTCATTTCCAACTCTTTTACACAGAGTTAACCCCCCGTCCACCCCAGTCTAACACCGGCATCTCCAACTCTTTTACCCAGAGTTAACCCCCCGTCCACCCCAGTCTAACACCGGCATCTCCAACTATTTTACACAGAGTTAACCCTCCCGTCCACCCCAGTCTAACACCGACATCTCCAACTCTTTTACACAGAGGTAACCCCCTGTCCACCCCAGTCTAACATCGGCATCTCCAACTCTTTTACAAAGAGTTAACCCCCATCCACCCCAGTCTAACATCGGCATCTCCAACTCTTTTACACAGAGAGTGGTTCATGTGTGGAATGAACTTCCTGAGGAAGTGGTGGATGTGGGTTCAGTTTAAAAGACATTTGGATAAGTACATGCAGGGGAAAGTTTTGGAGGGATGTGGGCCAGGAGCAGGCTGGTGAGACTAGTTTAGTTTGGGATTATGGACTAGTTGGCCCGAAGGGTCTGTTTCTGTGCTGTATGTCTCTATGACTCTGGGTCTCGAACATTATCATATCAATCTCTGCCTCACCTCCTTTGTGTCACAAAGCTGTTCCTTTTATTCCTAGAAGCTGTTCCTTTTCTCAAAGATGCTGCGTCCTTGGTTTTTTTTTTCAGAGGGGTCGTTGTCAAACAGTCCGGGCTCCGAATCGGCTGAAGTGGCGTCGAGGTGAAAGGGTTTACCGAGAGGCCATTTTGTTTCTATGTAACCAGATGAGGCTTTACGCCAAAGTTTTATGTTTGAGTAATAACCAGTGTAATGAAAGGGGAGTGGTCAGTCCGAAAAGCTGAAGTCCTGTTTCAATCTGTTCAAGAGCGGAGACTGTACGGAATAAGGTTAGAAACCTTTCTTTCTCTCTCTCCTCCTACCCTTCTAACTTTAACCTGTCAGCCTCTGTTTCAGTTTTACTGCATATTTAAGGGGTTTATTTATTGGGGCTGTTGTGTATTTTCAGAACAGCATAATTCAGTCTTGTTTGAATAGACTGGGTTCTGTGGGTATTCTATATTCTGTTCTTTTGTGTTTTATTCTGTAATTTTGTGAATACATTTTTGTCTGTCTTAAAACCTGGTAGTCAACCTAGCGAACGTACTCCAGGTAATTTCCACTGTACACTTACCGAAACAAATTGCAAAGTTACGGTCTGGGCTGCCTGCTTAAGAATGTTTTGAGCGGTCTGGCCCAGTCCATAAAACTTGTTAGTGAACAACCTTGCTAGGTTTGCCTTAAAAATATTCAATAATCCTGCCTCAACCCCCCTGCGTCTGGGGAAAGAGCAATTGAACATCTTTGTCATTACATTAATGGACCAAGTGTTGAAAGTTATGGTGAGTGTAGATGGATTAGCAGAGACTTGATGGGTCAAAGGGCCTCTTCTGCTGTATATATGACCCTCTGAGAGGGGAAAAAAAATGTTCTTCAAATTGCCATCAGAAACTAGAGACCTCTTTTATCGTTAAACCACATCCCCAAGTTCCAGTCTCCCATAAAGGGGCACACGCCATCAGAATTCATAAGTCCCCTATGTTTCAACGTTCGTTCTTCTGAACTTCAGCGGATACATATCCAGCCTGTCCAACCTTCCCTCACTGCCAATTCTTGCTGTCTAATGCCACTTACCCTTTCAAAATAACCAAGGTAAGGTTTTATTAGCTGAACATTTTCCAACACTGTCTTGCAGCTGCACCAACAGCCTCATGGCCACTGGGGGTCGCAATTGCACTTTCGACTGAGCCATCGCTCTCAGTGACACTGTAATAAGTGGGGGAAAAGGATGGAGTCCAAATCAATTAAACACTAAGATCATTACAGCAGAAAATAGGCAGGATTCTTTACCTTCACTATAATGACCTTCTGCTGCTCAGAACAGCAGTGTTTTATATAAACTGCACCTGTGTTAGATTACAGAGACAGGAATGGGTTGTGAGGAACTCGAAGTGCAGTCCATATCGATGCCAAATAAAAGCGGGAATCGTGGGGGTGCTGGAAATCTGAGACACAAACAGAAATTGCTGGAGAAACTCAGCAGGTCTTGCAACATCTGTGGAGAGAGAAACAGTTAGTGTTGCACGTCCAGTGACACATCTTCAGAACTTCAAAGGAAGTGCCAAATCCTCATATCTCCTCTGCTCCATTGATAATAATTCCATCACAGGAATCACCTGGGAATGTGTTCCTTCATTAAAAGTGCCATGTCAATGCATTTAACTTTGTCTATTCGATACGATATTGCAGTAGTCCCAGTTACCCTCTCGATGGAAAATTTGGTCAAGTCAATAGGTGTGATATCAACGACAATCTGGAGAGCTTTCCACATGTATGTACCCTAACCCTAACCCTGACCCTGACCCTGAACCTAACCCCAACCCTGTCCGTACCCTGACACTAACCCTATCCCACAGCCACCAGCAGTAAGACCACACTGTCGTTTGTGGGAGTTGGCAGTGTGAAAATTGGCCATAGGGTTTCCCACATTGTCACAGTGATGACACAGCAAAAGTATTTCATCAGCTGCAAAGAGCTTCAGGATGTCCTGAGCTTGTGAAAGGTGCTACATAAATGCAAATGATTCTTTGAAGACTTCACTATGTGGTGATTCTTCTTGAATGGTTCAATGCAAGTCATGAATGGATCATGCATAATGACACAGTCTAACCTTAACCCTAACCCTAAACCTAACCCTAACCCATTCGCAGTCTAACCCTAACCCTAACACAAACACTCATCTTAACCGTGATCCTAACCCTAACCTTAACATGAATCTTAAGATTAGCCCAAACCCTAACAGTCACTTTAACCCTAACACTAACCCTAAACCTAACCGTAACCCTAACACTAAAGCTAATGCCAACCTTAACCTTAACCATCACACTAACAGTCACCTTAAACCTAAGCCTAAGCTTAACCCTAACCCTAACCCTAACACTAACACTCACCTTAACCCTAACCCTAACCCTAACACTAACACTCACCTTAACCCTAACCCTAACCCTAACACTAACACTAACCCTAACACTAACACTCACCTTAACCCTAACCCTAACACTAACACTCACCTTAACCCTAACCCTAACCCTAACACGAACACTCACATTAACCATAACCTTAACCCGAACACTAACACTCACCTTAACCCTAACCCTAACCCTAACACTAACACTCACCTTAACCCTAACCTTAACCCTAACCCTAACACTCACCTTAACCCTAACCCTAACCCTAACCCTAACACTCACCTTAACCCTAACCCTAACCCTAACACTAACACTCACCTTAACCCTAACCCTAACCCTAACCCTAACACTCACCTTAACCCTAACCCTAACCCTAACACTAACACTCACCTTAACCCTAACCTTAACCCTAACCCTAACACTCACCTTAACCCTAACCCTAACCCTAACACTAACACTCACCTTAACCCTAACCCTAACCCTAACACTAACACTCACCTTAACCCTAACCCTAACCCTAACCCTAACACTCATCTTAACTGTAATCCTAAACCTAACCCTAAACCTGACCTGAAAACTAGATCTAACACTAACCTGATCCTAACCCTAACCCAAACACTAACCTTAATGCTAACGCTAACCCTAATCCTAACTCTAACCCTAATACTAACAATAACCCTAACTCTAACCCTAACCCTGATTCTAACCCTAACCCTAATCCTAACTCTAACCCTAACCCTGATCCTAAACTTGACACTAACCTTATCCCACAGCCACCATTAGTAACCCTACCCCTCACCCTAACTCTAACTCTAACACTAACCCTAACTCTAACCCTAACCCTGATCCTAACCCTGATCCTAATTCTAACACTAACCCCGATCCCATACTACCTTCCTGGTGTAAATTATCTGTACCTTGCAGTATCTGCCTGTTCTGGTGGCACCCCTTGCCCCTTATGCCTGGTGGCACCCCTTGCCCCTTGCCCCTGGTGGCACCCCTTGCCCCTGGTTGTACCTCTTGCCCCTTAACCCTGTTTGCACCTCTTGCCCCAGTGGCACCTCTTGCCCCTTACCCCTGGTGGCACCCCTTGCCCCTTACCCCTGGTGGCACCCCTTGCCCCTGGTTGTACCTCTTGCCCCTTAACCCTGTTTGCACCTCTTGCCCCAGTGGCACCTCTTGCCCCTTACCCCTGGTAGCACCCCTTGCCCCTTACCCCTGGTGGCACCCCTTGCCCCTGGTTGTACCTCTTGCCCCTTAACCCTGTTTGCACCTCTTGCCCCAGTGGCACCTCTTGCCCCTTACCCCTGGTGGCACCCCTTGCCCCTTACCCCTGGTGGCACCCTTTGCCCCTTACCCCTGGTAGCACCCCTTGCCCCTTACCCCTGGTGGCACCCCTTGCCCCTTACTCCTTGTGGCACCCCTTGCCCTGTGCTGAAACACATGTTGCCTTTCCAGCCTCTAGCCCTGCCTTTTGTTTGCCCATTGCCCATGAGGGGTTTCCGTTTTCCTCATGGAGTTACTGTTGCCATACAGCTCCATGTAGCTTCCAGCACCTGCTTGTTTCTGCGCTTCCCTTACCGGGTCTGAAGGGCTTTTCTCATTGACTGTCGCTTCCTCCTTGTTGATCATTTCCCACCAGTTTACCTGCTGCAAACTGCTTGATTATTCAGCTCCTTCCGCTGCCGACTGTCCGCATGAGTCCCTCCTAAAACTGTGACTGGATGTTTCTTCCAGGTTTTACTGGAACTTGGTTTGTCCAGCTGAATCAAATTCCAGTCCATATTACTGCCCACCACATCGCATGCTGCAAGTAAAACAAATCTCCAGATGACCATCGCTGTCACCATGTCACATGACCAGAGGCTGCTAACCACTGTCACCATGTCACATGACCAGAGGATGCTAACCTCGGTCACCATGTCACATGACCAGAGGGTGCTAACCACTGTCACCATGTCACATGACTAGAGGATGCTAACCTCTGTCACCATGTCACATGCCCAGAGGATGCTAATCTCGGTCACCATGTCACATGACCAGAGGGTGCTAACCACTGTCACCATGTCACATGACTAGAGGATGCTAACCTCGGTCACCATGTCACATGACCTGAGGTTGCTAACCACTGTCACCATATCACATGACCAGAGAGTGCTAACCACTGTCACCATGTCACATGACCAGTGTATGGGAGTAGGTTGCTGGGAAAGCATAGAAGGTCAGGCAGCATCCGCGAAGCAGGAGAATCAGGCATAAGCTCTTTAGGAATCTGAGTGACCAGAGTATGTTAACCGCTGTCACCATGTCACATGACCAGAGGGTGGTAACCACTGCCCTATGTCACATGACCAGAGAGTGCTAACCACTGCCCTATGTCACATGACCAGAGAGTGCTAACCACTGCCACCATGTCACATGACCAGAGAGTGCTAACCACTGCCCCATGTCACATGACCAGAGAGTGCTAACCACTGCCCCATGTCACATGACCAGATGATGCTAACCACTGCCCCATGTCACATGACCAGATGATGCTGATCAGCATCACCATGTGGTTGGGTTGACATCTGACACCACCCTCCTTTCCTGACTGCCTCGATAAGGATGACTGCATCGAAACAGGTCGTGCAAAACAACTCGGTGATCCAAAGAGAAGAAGGTCTTGTCTTAAACAAGATGTAGCTCACTGTGTGATTGCGCCTGCATGGCAGAAGTCCGGGTAGAAGTTATATTGACGTTCATGGGACAGTGGGGCGATCGAGGATAATAGGACTATCCCCTTTGAGATCCTACAATGCCCTGTCTTTCCCACCCATGTCCTTTCGCCACCATCAGTCTGTACAGAGCTTCAGGCAGCCTTCATCATTAACCCTTTCAGTGCTAAACCTTGATACCGCATTGCCTTCGTGAGGCGGAATTTCGAAAATGGAAATCTTCCCTCTGTCCCAATTCTCAGAAGGCTCCCTCGAGATGTTTGGGATCCTTCCCGTATCCTGTCCTGCCCTGGAACAAGACTCCCGGGAGGCGGGAGGGTGGGATATCCCAGCCGCCTGCCTTAGCAAGTCATGTCAGCCTCGAGTGACCCTTCGCCTCCCCCCTCCCCCTGGGTGCTGAAGGGGTAAAGTGAAGTTGATTGAATGCTGGCTTGTTTCACATTTAGAATGAGGTGACACCCTCTCCTCCCAGAATCACAGAATTGTTACAGCGCAGTGAGGAGGGCACTTCAGCCCATCGGTTCTATCCCCTGAGTGCCTTTACCCCAACAATGGAGCATTCACAACCCCGTTGGCACTGGGGGTGATGGGGTTAAATGTGAAAGAGAATCCCAAACTCCCGCTGCCTTCATTTCATTCATCTGAAAGTAAGAAGCAGGGATTCCGGTTAACGCCCCTCAGCTGGGGGTGGGAGCTGCACCGGGAAGGTCTGCCTCGATCCCTTTACTTAAGGAAGGAACTCGAACCCTCTACCCAGTGACTGAGAGATGGGAGTATTTTCCCCATCGAGCCACACACGGAGGGAGGGGGGGTGGAGTGGGTGTTGGGGCAGGGACGTTAGCCTTGAACCAGAAAAGTAAGATCCTCTTATTTAACCCTGTCACTGGGTGCCCTGTGGCATTTTACAGACGATGTAGCACTTTGACAGCATTGCATTGTGGGAAACGCGGCAGTCACTGGTACACAGCAAGATCCCAACAAATTGCAGAGACCAGCCAATCTGTAGGGTTTTTTTTGTGTGAAGTTGATTTGACTGTTAGTAGACTGCTGGACCGGCCTCTCTAATCACAAATCTGATGTTGATCTAGCTTTGTCCAGCTCCAATGCGGCTGTAACTCTGTCTGCCTCTCTCTGCCTCAGCACCCTATGATCTTTATGTCGCTGTTTGCTCTGATCTGCCTGTGCTGCTCACGAAACAAAACTTTTCACTGTACCCGGGTACACGCCACAACAATAACTCAGTTCAAATCGAGGAGGATTTGAGCTACAGGGAGAGGCTGAACAGGCTGGGGCTGTTTTCCCTGGAGCGTCGGAGGCTGAGGGGTGACCTTATAGAGGTTTACAAAATCATGAGGGGCATGGATAGGATAAATAGGCAAAGTCTTTTTCCCTGGGGTGGGGGAGTCCAGAACTAGAGGACATAAGTTTAGGGTGAGAGGGGAAAGATATAAAAGAGACCTAAGGGACAACTTTTTCACACAGAGGGTGGTACGTGTATGGAATGAGCTGCCAGAGGAAGTGGTGGAGGCTGGTACAATTACAACATTTAAGAGGCATTTGGATGGGTATATGAATAGGAAGGGTTTGGAGGGATATGGGCCGGGTGCTGGCAGGTGGGACTAGATTGGGTTGGGATATCTGGATGGGTTAGACCGAAGGGTCTGTTTCCATGCTGTACATCTCAATGACTCAATCTGAGAGGGATACACATTGATGGGGGGTTTTGGAGAGTTGAAGGGAGGGGGTAGGGGGCTTCCCTTAGAAATATCGCAGCACGATCTTTAACAGAAGTTGCCGGAAAAGCTCAGTGGGTCTGGCAGCGTCTGCAGAGTGAAATCAGAGTTAATGTTTCAGGTCTGGTGAGCCTTCCTCAGAGCCAATGGTAGCGAGGAAAATGTCCACTTGTTTGCAGAAGACAGGGTGGAGGGAGGGAGGGAGGAGTAAACTATCGAGTAGGGGTAGAGCCCAAAGAGGGAGAAGAACAGTCAAACTGACTAATTTTGATTTCTGTTCACAAATGCAGAGACCTGCTGAGCTTTCCCAGTGACTTCTGTCTTTGTTTCTGATTTACCACATCTGGATTCGAATTCTTTCGGATTTTATGTCATATTTTCACCAGCAGTCAGACTGGGGAGGAGTTGGGGTGTAGGGGAAGGGGTTCCTAGTTTAACATCAAGCCCCAAACACAGGAGATACGAGACACGGTGATAAGATGATAGCCCCTCCATTACTGGGAGGAAAGCAGTGAGGGTTTACTGTCACGGTAAAGACAGAGAGAATCCAACACGTTGGCTCTGTATCCTGCCTGGGAGTGAATGGAAGGCCATAGTCTAGCCTTGCTCTCTGTAATCGGGAAGGAGGTGGGGGATGGGATTTTTGGTTTTGCAAAGTTTACTGGACCCCTGTGGCACGGGGCAGCTTGTGAAAGCAGCATGGGTTCCTGACAGAACCTTTCAGCTCTCTCTCTCTCTCTCTCTTAATTGATTTCCAAACCAGCTTTAAACAGTGTGACCTTTCGTTCAGCAGAATATTACACTAAGGCGGTGGAAAAAAGCTTCGCGAGGGACTTAGAGATGCATGGCATTGTGGGACGGCACGGTCAGAGCCGAGCGCACCTCCGGTCAGGGCCGATTGGGTGGGGAGGGGAGGTGTCGATGAAACGTCCATCGTTGACAAGAGTCGCGCTCAGTTTTGCAGCTTTGCTGACCTCCTTTGTCACCTTCCTGTCATCCTTGGCCGTTCCAATCCCACGATTCCCTGCCTAGACGACACGGTCAGTGATAGGTTTACCCAGGAGGCTACCTACCACCCACTCCAGAGGCACCAAGAACATAGAACATAGAACAATACAGCACAGAACAGGCCCTTCGGCCCTCGATGTTGCACCAACCTGTGAACTGTTCTCAGCTCGTCCCCCTACACTATCCCACCATCATCAATGTGCTTATTTAAGGATTGTTTATATCTCCCTAATGTGGCTGAGTTAACTACGTTGGCAGATAATGCATTCCGCGCCCTTACCACTCTCTGAGTAAAGAACCTGCCTCAGACATCTGTCTTAAATCTATCACCCCTCAATTTGTAGTTACGCCCCCTCATACAAGCTGACGTCATCATCCTAGGAAAAAGACTTTCACTGTCTACCCCATCCAATCCTCTGATCATCTTGTATGTGGAAACATAGAAACGTGGCCAGTCGGTGTGAGAATCAGGCCCTTCAGCCCTTTGAGCCTGCACCGCCCTTCGATATGACCATGGCCGATCGGGCAACCTCAGTATCCCACTCCCGCTTTCTCTCCAAAAACCCTCGATCCCTCGTCCAGCTCCCTCTTGAATATATCTAACGACCTGCGCCAACAGAATTCTCTTCCACAGGTTCGCGACTCTCTGAGTGAAAACATCCTTCCTCATCTCCGTCCTGAATGGGCAAAACAACATGCCAGTTATGTCCGTAATCTCGGAATGCAATCACTGTTGTTATGTGTACACCAGCTATTCTGCGCTGCCCCCAGTGGGAACGGGACGAACGTGCAGCCATTGGATCCTGAGGGTTGAGGGAGGAGTGTTGGCTGGATGGATTGACTCCTCGCTTCCACTCGCTCCACCATTGATGCTCAGTGCGTATCGTCTTCAAGGTGCTGTGTACCGTCCATGCAAGCGACCCAACTCTGACAACATCTTCCGCTATCTGCGAGGACCAGGGCAGCAGAGAGATGGGAACACCGCCCCTTGCTCCCCCCCCTCGTCGGAACCACGCATGATCCTGAGTTGGGGATGTATTGGTTTCCCTGGGATAAAACCCTCCCTCTGGGTGCACCTACTGCCCAAGGACTGCAGCAGTTCAGCAAAGGCAGCTCCCCAGCACCTTCCCTTCTGTCACTGGAGTTCGGACAGCCTATGCTCGTCCAATCAGATCTCGTGAATGAATTTTAATTTGAAAAAGATCTCTTGCTCCGGGGTTCAGGGAAGGCCAGTCAGCTGGCTGGACAATTGACACAGCCACAGGTCAGACTTGACCGTGAGGTCCTGATTAGATTCCCTACAGTGTGGAAACAGGCCCTTCGGCCCAACGAGAAGTAACCCACCCAGACCCATTTCCCTCTGACTAATGCACCTAACACCATGGGTAATTTAGCATGGCCAATTCACCTTAACCTGCACATCTTTGTGATTGTGGGAGGAAACCAGAGCACCCGGAGGAAACCCACGCAGA
Source organism: Chiloscyllium punctatum (assembly GCF_047496795.1). Taxonomy (NCBI): domain Eukaryota; kingdom Metazoa; phylum Chordata; class Chondrichthyes; order Orectolobiformes; family Hemiscylliidae; genus Chiloscyllium; species Chiloscyllium punctatum. The sequence goes on from NC_092767.1 coordinate 70,384,927, forward strand.
CACGAGGAGAATGTGCAAACTCCACACAGACAATTGCTGGAATCAAACCCGGGTCCCTGGCGCTGTGAGGTAACAGTGCTAACCACTGAGCCACCGTGGCGTCCTGATTGTTGAGAGAATGATTTACCGCTGACGATAAATACAACGCCCTGTCTGAATCAGAACAGAGCGCTGTGCACCCTTGTGATCTCCAGAGACCTCGGTGAGACCGGTGTCGAGTGAGCTGCAATGATGGCACCGGAACTGAAACATTTATCAGGGGAGGTTGGGGCTCCTTGCCCGAGTGGAGGGAAGGCTCTGGGTTCGGGAGAAGGGGCTTTTTCAGATTCAGAAGTGAATTAAACAAAGAGAAAGTGCTCCCACTTTGGGACGAGGTCATAAAGGTTAATCACAGGCGATCGGTGTGGAAAAACCATGTCAATTGAGTGTGGTTATAAGATGTAGGGACCGAGTGAGGCCATTTAGCCCATTGACTCTCCTCCACCATTCACTCATGGCTGATATGTTTCTTAACCCCATTCTCACCCCCTCCCATTACCATCTGCCCCCCTTTTCCTTATGCCATAAGATACAGGAGCAGAATTAGGCCATTTGGCCCGTCGAGCTTGCTCTGCCATTCAATCGTGGCGGATGTATTTCTCAACCCTATTCTCCCGCCTTCTCTCTGTAACCTTTGATCCCCATACAAATCAAGAGCTGTCTCTGTGGTAAGTACGTTCGACGACTTGACCTCCGCATCCCTCTGCAACAACGGGTTCCACAGATTCCCCATCTCCGGCTGAAGAAATTCCTCCTCCTCTTCTCAGCTCTAAAGGGGCGTTCCCCTCACTCTGAGGCCGTGCCCTCGGCTCCTGGTCTCTCCCTATCGGTGGAAACATCTTCCCCACGTCCACTCTGTCAGGGCCACTCCGTATTCCATAAGTTTCAATGAGCTGCGGGCAGTACCAGGGATCGACGCGGGCTAGCACGAAATGTGAATGAGGTGGCCATTCCTCGGCCCAGTAGGGGACGGCATCCTAACCCTCTCTGTCTGTGCCCGGGTGCCCTTACAGAAGGGGACATGTGGCATCATTGAAACATCGGTGGGACCTGGAGGAATTTGCCTCTTAATTTTAATTTTGCAAGTTTCATTTGAAGATTTAGCTTTGATCACAGTGGTAAAAACAATGACTGCAGATGCTGGAAACCAAATACTGGATTAGTGGTGCTGGAAGAGCACAGCAGTTCAGGCAGCATCGAACGAGCAGCGAAATCGACGTTTCGGGCAAAAGCCCTTCATCAGGAATAAAGGCAGTGAGCCTGAAGCGTGGAGAGATAAGCTAGAGGAGGGTGGGGGTGGGGAGAAAGTAGCATAGAGTACAATGGGTGAGTGGGGGAGGGGATGAAGGTGATAGGTCAAGGAGGAGAGGGTGGAGTGGATAGGTGGAAAAGGAGATAGGCAGGTCGGACAAGTCAAGGAGACAGTAACTGAGCTGGAAGTTTGAAACTAGGATGAGGTGGGGGAAGGGGAAATGAGGAAACTGTTGAAGTCCACATTGATGCCCTGGGGTTGAAGTGTTCCGAGGCGGAAGATGAGGTGTTCTTCCTCCAGGTGTCTGGTGGTGAGGGAGCGGCGGTGAAGGAGGCCCAGGACCTCCATGTCCTCGGCAGAGTGGGAGGGGGAGTTGAAATGTTGGGCCACGGGGCGGTTTGGTTGATTGGTGCGGGTGTCCCGGAGATGTTCCCTAAAGCTCTCTGCTAGGAGGCGCCCAGTCTCCCCGATGTAGAGGAGACCACATCGGGAGCAACGGATACAATAAATGGATCACAGTGCCTGTCTCTCTCCAATCGAGTTTAATGTGGGTTAATTCCATTCATTTAATGAGGATGAAAGAGGCAGTTTCCACTTGGGACAGGCTGGTCTATGAAAAGGACACATCCTCTGCTGTCACACTCCACAGTGAGTATCCTAACATCGACGATAATCTGGTTTCTACCTGCTGCAGGTTTATCGGGTGAACAAGGGGTCAATTGAAAGCAGCATGCCAGGGAATCTCTTGCTTTCCAGAAGTGATGAGAACTGGGAGCACATGACCGCGAGGAGTGGGCAATGTGGAGGCCACATGGGAATGTTAAGCCAGGAGAGAGCTGAGAGGATCATTAATGGGTTGAATGGCCTGCTGTAGACTGGGTACAACTGTAGGTCACAACCCTTTGCCTGCTCAAACTGTTCCAGATTGTAATGGGGCAGCACAGTGGCTCAGTGGTTAGCACTGCTGCCTCACTGCACGAGGGATCTGGGTTCGATTCCACCCTTGGGTGACTGATTGTGGGGAGTTTGCACATTGTCTGCGTGGGTTTCCTCTAGGTGCTCCGGTTTCTTCCCGCAATCCAAAGATAGGTTAGGGTGGATTGGTCGTGCTAAATTGCCCATGGTGTTTTAGATTCCCTACAGTGTGGAAACAGGCCCTTCAGCCCAACAAGTCCACACCGACCCTCCGAAGAGCAACCCACCCAGACCCATTCCCCTACATTTACCCCTTCACCTAACACTATGGGCAATTTAGCATGGCCAATCCACCCTGATCTGCACATCTTTGGACTGTGGGAGGAAACCGGAGCACCCGGAGGAAACCCACGCAGACACGGGGAGAACGTGCAAACTCCACACAGAGAGTCGCCTGAGGCGGGAATTGAACCTGGGTCTCTGGCGATGTGAGGTAGCAGTGCTAACCATCGTGCCGTGTAGGTTAGGTGCATTAGTCAGAGGGAAATGTAGGGGAATGGGTCCAGATTTACTGTCCCGATTGTTGGTGTGGACTTGTTGGGCCAAATGGCCTGTTTCCACACTGTACAAATCCTATGAAATAATTGTCCTATTCTAGATGCCTTTCTTCATTTCTATATCCTCCGATGAATCTATCTGTCACTATTTCACAACTCCTGAACCATTGAAATTTGACCCTCCATTAGCCTACACTTTGTCTCATGTCTTTTTTTGGGAATCCAACTTCTGGTATTTAATTCCCTAATTTATCCCGCTGTGTCTCTCACTTGGCACTGTCAAGACCATGTGCAATATGACTTCTGATCACCACTGAGGTCACCCATTCCCACTTCCCATCTCAGCTCATCAGCTGCAGAAACCCTCACACGGGCCTTTGCCACCTCAGGGCTTGCATCTTCCAGTGTTCCTGTAGCTGGTCCTCCCCTCTGTGCGTGGGAGCTCATCTGGGACTCTTGCCCCATCTTGGCAGTGCCATTCCGCCCTCTCCCTCCGTCCTCACTACTTGACCCTGGCTCCCACTCACACCTTGCTTCTAAGATTCTCATTCCAAATCTAATTTGAAATCTAAAAAACTCTGGCTTGGTGGGAGCTTGACCCCCACCCGTTCAGGCTGCTTCTATTGTTCTAACCTGTTAAAAAACAACCAAATGCCTCTCAAGCTGTTTACTTCACGGGCTTTCAATAGATGACTTTCCACCTCTGTCTCAAATTCTCTCATCAAAAAAAAACACAAAAAAATGTAGCTCTCTCAGAAGAGCATCAACGTTTAATCTGAGGATCCAGGCTTCAAGTTCCTTTCCGGGTGTACCTGTTCAAACACTTTATAGTGACACGGTGGCTTGAAGTACATCCTGCAACAGACAAGATGCTCACATTGCTGGCCTGTGGGATCTTGCTGTGCATCAGTTGGCTACCACCTTGCTTGCACAGGAAAGCTTAGTGTGGGAGCAGGCTATTCAGCCCATCCAATTCCACATCAACCCTCCGCATTGCATCCCATCCATTGTAACCCCTGCATTTCCCATGGCTAACCCATCTAGCCTAAACATCCCTGGACACGACAGGGCTTTTATCTTTCCACTGGGAAAGGCTCCCTGCCTCATTCCTGATGAAGCCCTTTGCCCGAAACGTCGATTTTCCTGCCCCTCGGATGCTGCCTGACTTGCTGTGCTTTTCCAGCGCCACTCTAATCTAGATTCTGATTTCCAGCATCTGCAGTCCTCACTTTTGCTTTTAGGGGAATTTTCCCATGGCCAACCTGCGCATCTTTGGATTGTGGGAGGGAACCCACGCAGACACGGGGAGAATGTGCAAACTCCACACAGACAGTCACCCAAGGGTGGAATTGAACCCAGGTCCCTAGCGCCGTGAGGCAGCAGTGCTAACCACTGAGCCAGTGTGAAGCAGTGTCCTCCTACAGCACACACACTGACTGCAAACTGCTTCAGGACATCCCAGAAACATTAAATACATTAGAATAGATAGAAATTCTCTTTCTCTCACTCGAACTGTCTTTCCTATTCCATATTGATGTCTGAAGGATACACAGTCCTGGGTCTGTGTTATGCTACAGTCTGTAGCACACACTCCAATATTGGCTACACTCTTGCATAGAATGTATAAATGAGAATTTCAACACTGTCTCCAGCTGTTAGGACATTAATGCAAAGCTTTCACATTGAGATTGTTGACAAAGGCCGACTCTCAGGCTGAATCATAAAGGAGACAATAATTCAGGCTTGTTCTCATCATCGATTTTCTTATCTTCTCTTTGCCTGAAGCAGATCGATGAGGGAAAGTGAATTTTCAGATTCTCAGTTCTGACAAGAGTCGGCAAGACAGGTTCCCCTCCAATTTCCTTCTCCCCTTTGATTGTTCAGGTTATAAGCTTCAGTAGCAATCCAGCCAGGGTTTGCACACATGAGCCACAGCGGCTATTCACCTCAGGTGGGCATCGCCAGCCAGCGAGCTCCCTTTCTGACCGCTCCCTCTACCCCACAGGCCTGTGAGATGCCAACACAAGATGGTGACCTGGAAGAGGAGAGCAGACTTGCCTCTACTGCCGCACAGCAGAAATGCGGTGTTGAGGGAGTCGAGAGGGTGGCGCTGGGAAAGCACATCGGGTCAGGCAGCGTCCGAGGAGCAGGAGACTTGACGTTTCGGGCATAGGCCCTTCATCAGGAATGAGGCTTGTGGGGCAAAGGGGCTGAAAGATAAATGGAAGGGGGAGGGGGTAGGACTGAGGGGAAAATAGCTGGGAATGCGATAGATAAATGGAGGTGGGGGTGAAGGTCATAGGTCAGAGGCGAGGGGTGGAGTGGATAGATGGGAAAGGTCAGGAGGAGGGTTGGATCTGGGATAAGGTGGGGGGAGGACAAATGAGGAAACTGATGAAATCCACATTGATCCTGTACGGTTGAAGTGTCCCAAGGAGGAAGATGAGGCGCTCTTCCTCCAGGCATCAGGTGGTTAGGGAGTGGCAATGGAGGAGGCCCAGAGCGTGCACATCCTTGGTGGAGTAGGAGGGGGAGTTGAAGTGTTCAGCCACGGGGCGGTGGGGTTGGTGGGTGACAGTGTCCCAGAGATATTCTCTGAAATGATCTGCAAGTTGGTGTCCTGTCTCCCCGATGTAGAGGAGACCGCATGGATACAGTAGATAATGTGTGTGGAAATGCAGGTAAATTTCTGTCAGATGTGGAAGGCTCCTATGGGGCCTTGGATGGAGGTGAGGACGGGGGTTTTGCACTTCCTGTGATGGCAGGGGTAAGGTGCCCGGAGGGGAGGTTGGGTTGTTGGGGGGGGGAGGTGGGTGTGGATCTGAGGAAGGGAGTCGCAGAGGAAATGGTCTCTCCAGAACGCTAATAGGGGTGGGGAGGGAAATATGTCCCTGGTGGTGGGGTCTGTTTGTAGGTGGCAGAAATGGTGGAGAATGATGTGATGATTTCGGAGGTTGGTGGGGTGGAAGGTGAGGACTGGGGTGGAGGGTTCTGTCCTTGTTGCGGTGGGGTTTGAGGGCGGAGGTGCGGGAAGTGGAGGAGATGTTGAGGGAGTGCAGCACTGTCCACTAGCGGTGCCAGTTTCACCCTGTCTGCACGATCAGGAGGATGGGCAAGTCCCATGTGACCCACCAAAGTGTCACTAATATCAGTAGGCCGCTGCCACCCCTCCATTTTTGAACAAAGGGGAGAGTGTCAACCAGGATTTCTGCACCAAAGTGGGTCAGGAACAAGAGTTCTGGTCAACGCTGACCCCTCAATCCACTTTGTTCAAAAATGGGGGGGTGTGTGGTGTGGTAGTGGCCTAGTGACATTATCACTGGGCTATTAATCCAGAGACCCCAGGGGCCTAAGTTCAAATCCTGCCATGACAGAATTGGAGTTCAACAAGAATCTAGAGTCTAATCATGACAAGGGGAAATATTCATCTGGTTCACTCATGTCCTTTAGGGAAAGAAGCTGCCATCCTTACCTGGTCTGGCCTACACGTGACTCCAGACCCACATGGCTTAGTTTAGGATTATCGACCGGTTAGACTGGGATAGTCTATTTCTGTGCTGTATGACACTTAACTGCCCTCTAGGCCGTTAGGGATGGGCAATACATCCTGACCTATCCAGCAAGGCCCACTGCCCATCAATGATTTTTTTGAACAAGTGGGTAATGAGCTCTGGGGCACCCGGCTAAGATCTTGGTAAAGCACAGCATCCGAGGAGCAGGAGAATCGACGCTTTGATCTGCAGTCCTCACTTTCTCCTAATTGTGGGATCTTAATGTGCACTACTTGGCTGCCATGTCCCCAACGTTACAAACAGGGAACACACTTCCAAAGGGAAAGTGTATTTCATTGGCTGTAGAACAGTAAGGCTGCCTTGAGACCATGACAGGCGCTACATAAAGGAACAGTTGCGCAGAGTGGGTAAGGTAGCATCCGCCCGGATTTTCAAACTCAAGGCACCACACAAATGGCAGAGAGAAATCAGCCAGTGATGTTCCAGGGTGGTTCTACTGGAACGACTCTGTGCCAGTGATCCACATCTAACACATTGGGGGTTCTCTACAGCAGTTGGTGTGGTTTAAATTCAACCGCCAAGCAATGGTCCACCAACACCCTTTAAGGAGGGAAATCTGCTGTCCTCACCTGGTCTGGCCTACACGTGACTCCAGACCCAACTGCCGAGTGAGCCACCCGATTCAAAGGCCAATTGTTGTCGGGACAGAACGCTGGTCTTGCCAGCGATATCCTTATCAAAAATCTCGGCCCTCTATTTCTGACAGACCTCATTTTCTGCAGGAAGGGGCAATGGGGGAAGGGTGTGACCAACAGATGAACTCAGACACAAACAGAAATTGCTGGAAAAACTCAGCAACCTCTGTGGAGAGAAAACAGAGTTCGTGTTTTGGGTCCAGTCCCCCTTCTTCAGAAATATTCAGACGGGTGGACTCTGCCTCCTCCTCACTGAGGCTGGCAGACCCGCTGAGTTTCTCCAATAGTTTGATTCAAGATTACAGCACCGGTACAGTAGGTAGTGTTCAGATACCTGACCCCGTGTGCTTCAGGCAGGCCGGATCCTTTTTTCTCTCTCTCTCTCTCTCCTTTTCATCTTTTCTTCTTTTTCATTTTTCTTTCCTTTCTTCAACTTCAAGGCGAGTGGTGTCAGTTGGGCAGAAGTTGCAACGTCATTGGCATGGTTTGGGACTCCTGGCAGTGCCTGGAGCAGGGACTCCTGGCTGTAGTAGGCCCAGAGCCTGAACTCCTGGCTGTGCCCTGAGCGGGCACACCTGGCTGTGGAAGGCCCACAGCCTGGACTTCTGGCTGTGCCTGAGTGTGGACTCCTGGCTGAGTAGGCCCAAAGCGCGGACTCCTGGCTGTGCCTGGAATAGAGACACCTGACTGTGGTAGGCCTGAAACTTGGGCTCCTGGCTGTGCCTGGTTTGAGGACTCCTGGCTGAGTAGGCCTGGAGCCTGGACTCCTGGCTGTGCCTGGTTTGAGGACTCCTGGCTGAGTAGGCCTGGAGCCTGGACTCCTGGCTGTGCCTGGTTTGAGGACTCCTGGCTGAGTAGGCCTGGAGCCTGGACTCCTGGCAGCAACTTTGACAAGGCAATTCCCAGAGTGGAGACAGTTTGAGGCCTGGAACACCTTGCAGAAGCCCTGGAGCCATGTTTAAGATCCAGCTTGAACAGAAGATGAATTCTTACTTATGTAATTTGCTTTTTCTGCTGCTCAAAATGGCACTGGATTGTGGCAACAAAATGCTCCACTGTGTTTTCCTTGATATATGTGACAATAAAACCATTCATTCGTACAATGTCCAGCGTTTTGCTTGACAATAGTTGGTAGTTGGCATTTCTCCAAGTGGTCTTTATGAATGGGTGGCTGTTTTGTTCACAACCTACAATTATCTCCACAGGGGCCCTGCATTCATTGTTCATTGAATACTCCACTAGGCTATTAAAGGATTAATGCTCTTTGCTTTGAATGGGATTTGCCTATTATTATCAGAGATTTAGCATTTTTTTGTCACTGGCTCTGGATGTGGCTCGCTGAGAATTGCATGTTACCCAGATGGTGGTTAAGAACCAGACAATAATGAAAGTCACATGTCAACAAAAAACAGACAAGGAGAGAGAGTTCTTTTACTCAGAAGGCAGCAAAAGGAGTTTTTTAAAACAACTGAGATAGAGTCATAGAGATGTCCAGCATGCAAACAGACCCTTCAATCCAACACTTCCATGCCGACCTAATCCTAACCTAATCTAGTCCAGTTTGCCAGCACGGTGGCTCAGTGGTTAGCACTGCTGCCTCAAAGCACCAGGATCCCAAGTTCAATCCCAGCCTCGGACGACTGTCTGTGTGGAGTTTGCACATTCTCCCCATGTCTGCGTGGGTTTCCTCCCACAGTCCAAAGATGTTCAGGTCAGGTGAACTGGCCATGCTAAATTGTCTGTAATGTTAGGTGCATTAGTCAGAGGGAAATGGGACTAGGTGGGTTACTCTTCGGAGGGTCAGTGTGGACTGGTTGGGTCGAAGGGCCTGTTTCCACACTGTAGGGATTCTAATCTAATCACTTGGCCCCTATCCTTCTAAACCCTTCCCATTAATATACCCATCCAGCTGCCTTTTAAATGTTGCAATTGTTCCAGCCTCCACCACTTCCTCTGCAGCTCGTTCTACACACGTACCACCTTCTGCATGAAAAAGTTGTCCCTTAGGTTTCTTTTATATCTTTCCCCTCTCACCCTAAACCTATGCCCTCTAGTTCTGGACTCCCCCACCCCGGGGAAAAGACCTTGTCTATTTAACCTACCCATGATTTTATAAACCTCTATAGAGTCACCCCTCAGCCTCCAACACTCCAGGTAAAACAGCCCCGGCCTATTGAGTTTTCCCCTATAGCTCAAACCCTCCAACCCTGGCAACATCCTTGTAAATCTTTTCTGAACCCTTTTAAGTTTCACAACATCCTTCCTCTAGCAGGGAGACCAGAATTGTTATTCCAAAAGTGGCCTAACCAACGTCCTGTACAGCCTCAACATGACCTCCTAACTCCTATACTTAATGCACTGACCGTGGTGATCATTAGGTTAGCTCTTCATACTTTTTTTTATTGAAATCACATTTGATCATCTGCCATGGTGGGTTTGGAACAAAAAAGTCTAGTCTAGTGACATTATCACTGCACCTTCTCCTTTCATCCTCTCACATCCCTGCCTCAGAGTCAAGTTGCAATCTCACTCCAGGATTCAACGGCCAAGGAAAGACTGTTCATGTCATTGGCCAATAGGGGGAGTATCAACAACAGGATACTCAGCAGGTCCATCAACCTTTGTGCTGAGAGAGAGAAACAGAGTCAAGATTTTGGTCCAGTGACCATCCTTCAGAACTGAGGGGTGGCACGATGGCTCAGTGGTTAGCATTGCTGCCTCACAGGACCCTGGTTCATTTCCAGCCTCAGGCAACTGTCTGTGTGGAGTTTGCACATTCTCCCCGTGTCTGTGTGGGTTTCCTCCCGCAGTCAAAAGATGTGCCGGTGAGGGTGGTTTGGCCGTGCTCATATTGGAGACAGTGTGGTCTGCAGATGCCAGAGATCAGAATTGAGAGTGTGGTGCTGGAAAAGCACAGCAGGTCAGGCAGCATCCGAGGAGCAGGAAAGATTGACATTTTGGGCTGGAGCCCTTCATCAGGAATGTGTGAAACTCATAGTGTCCAGAGATGCGCAGGTTAGGGTGGATTGGCCATGGGAACTGTGGGGGTGATAGGTACGCGGTGGGTTTGGATCGGAGGGTCGATGTGGGCTCTGTGCACCAAATAGCCTGCTTCTATCCTGCACGGATTCAACGGTGTTAGCTGGGGAACGCTATGTTGAAGACCACAATGGAACATAAAACATAAGGACCACGCTTAGGAGAAACCACTCAGTGAATCATAAACTTTGTTCAAATGAGACAGTGATTGAATGGTTCTTACTGCGCTCTCCACACAGCTCATCACTTGATGAAAACGGCAGTGATCATTGAATATTTGTTGGAAGACGAAAAGTGATCTTGTAGCACAGGCTAAACTGGCTGCCGGCCGTCACAGGCAATTTCACACAGAGCAGTCACAACACGACCGACACTTTAGGCTTAATCCCCCCTCATTACCACTTCCTCACAAAATTTGTCACAATGAGGATCAGAACTTCATCCATTTCAAGAAGTCACAGCCAACAGCATCCACAGGAAAGATCCCTTTGCACTTTTAAACTGATAGCATAGCTCTCTCTACACTGTCCCCCATCAAACGTTCCCAGGACAGGAACCTCACGGGGTTAGATACAGAGTAGAGCTCTTTCTATTCCTGATGAAGGGCTTTTGAAACGTCGATTTTCCTGCTCCTCGGATGCTGCCTGATCTGCTGTGCTTTTCCAGCACCACTCTAATCTTGACTCTATACTGTCCCCATCAAACCCACCCAGGACAGGGACAGCACGGTGTTAGGTACAGAGTAAAGTTCCCTCTACACTGTCCACATCAAACCCACCCAGGACAGGGACAGCATCGGGTTAGACACAGAGTAAAACTCTCTCTACACTGTCCCCACATCAACACTCCCAGGACATGGACAGCACGGGGTTAGATATAGAGTAAAGTTTCCTCTATACTGTCCCCATCAAACTCTCACTGGCGCACCCTCAATATTGTCCCCATCAAACTCTCCCAGGACAGGGACAGCACGGGGTTACATACAGAGTAAAGCTCCCTCTACTCTTTTAAAGTAAACGTAAAGCTTACTCTACGCTGTCCCTTCAGGTTAATAAAACAATATCCCAGTTGAGAGAACATTCTGGTGTGCAGTCTATCACAGGCAGTACCACAGCAGGTGCCTGCATTATTTGGCAGTGAAAGTGTTAATGTTGAGGGGTGAGGATCTGGTGAGTGTTGTGTGGATTGAATATTCTTTTTACAAAGGAAGAAATGAGTGGAAATCCCAGCCCCTGGTGCCTCTGAGTATTGGAGCAGTTTGGAGGAGCTTTGAATTTGCAGGTTTTTGTGTTCATGTGAATTCAGCTGGGGAAAGTGGAAAGTAAATATTTGCAATAAAGTGCTGTTCTTGTAATCAGTTCATCTTCAGATCGGCTTGCATGGAATTCTAATCAGCCCAAGGTCAGGGATTTCTGACTGTTCCTGATTCCATTTCCATTTTAATGGAGCTGCCATATGCAGATAGTTTTAGAAAAGAAAGCAAAATAACAGTCTGGCTCAATTGTATCCTACAATCTCAGAAACCTGTTCCTTTGGGATTGCGCTGATATGTGCTCCTTTCATGGTTTGTTACTGCAGAGATGGTGGCTTGGTAAGGCAGTGGACTGGAAACCAATGCAATGTTCTGGATTACAAAGTATCTGGGTATAATCTGCAGAAAAATCGACAATCATCCTGAGACCACCTTTCAAAATATCGACGTATTCACATTGGGTTGTTATAACTACAGGCACACTCTCACACAGTCACCCAAAATACAAGCACAGAGTCACAGAGCGACTCAAAATACAGACATACTGTCACAGAGTGATTCCAAATACAGGCACAGTCTCACAGAGTGACACAAAGTACAGGTGCACTGTCACAGAGTGATTCAAAATACAGGCGCAGTCTCACAGAGTGACTCAAATACAGGCATACTGTCACAGAGTGATTCAAAATATAGGTGTACACTCACAGAGCAACTCAAAATACAGGACACTCTCGCAGAATAACTCAAAATACAGGCATACTGTCACAGAGTCATTCAAAATACAGGTGCACGCTCACAGAGTGACTCAAAGTACAGGTAAACCCTCATAGAGTGACTCAAAATACAGGCACACTCTCACAGAGTGATTCAAAATCCAGATACACTCTACAGAGTGACTTAAAATACAGGCACACTCTCTGACAAAGTTACTCAAAATACAGGCACACTCTCACAGAGCAACTCAAAAGACAGGCGCACTCTCAGAGTGACTCGGAATACAGGCATACTGTCACAGAGTGATTCAAAATACAGGCACACACTCACAGAATGACACAAAATACAGGCATAATCTCACAGAGTGACTTAAAACACAGGCACACTCTCACAGAGTGACTCAAAATACAGGTGCACTCACAGACTGACTCAAAATACAGGCATACTGTCACAGAGTGATTAAAAATACAGGCAGAATTTCACAGAGTGATTAAGAAATACAGGCACACTCTCACAGAGTGACTCAAAATACAGGTGCACACTCACAGAGCAACTCAAAATACAGGTGCATTCTCACAGTACGACCCAAAATACAGGCACAATCTCACAGAGAGTCTTAAAATACAGGTGCACTGTCACAGAGTGACTCACAATACAACCACACTCTCATAGAGCAACTCAAAATACAAGCATACACTCACAGAGTAACTCAAAATACAGGCATACTGGCAGAGCGACTCAAAATACAGGTGCAAACTAACAATCAGAGGGCAGCAGGTGATAACTTCGGACTGAAGGGTATGGAACTGCCAAAGCACCAGAACTTTCCCACGATTCCTGAGACTTGGCTGGTCAGATCCTGTCCGATCCTTCATGAACGCCCAGTTGGTCTGCGTGCCCCGTAAGCTGCCCTTGAAGTGGCTGTGGGGAAGGGGGTAGAGACTGTCACACACCTCCTGCTGGAATGTGCTTTACAAAGGAAGCCTGGAGGAAGGCGCAGTGGGTTTGGGGTGAGGTTTCTCCCAAGCCGCTCTGTGACGCGGGACTCCGTGCTCCACGGGCTGTTCCCCCGGGACACACACCGAGACAAACACCGACTGCGCCTGGAGGACCAGCGACTCGGTGAAAGACGCTCTTTGCTCTGTCCAAACCTTGCTGGTCTTCGGTGTAAAGTGTTGACCCTGACCGAGTGTTGCAGACTGGCACATTCCAAGGTCCAGGACTAGGTGCTGAGGGACGCACTGAAGCCTGGGGCAGCTGCTGCCAAGGGGCAGTGGGGAAAGACCACCGTCTGAGGTCTTCCTGCTGAAGTATAAGGAGGGTTTGTTCAGTTATCGGGACCCTTTTGTTGTCTGTGTGTAGGGTTCAGCGTGAATAAGAAATGCATTTGGTGTTTGAAAGTGTCATATTCCAATGTTTTGCTTTTCTTGATTCACAAAGACAGTGCAGAGCTGCCTTAGTCCCTGTGAATATAGATGCAGATTATGAATAAAGTATATTTTCACAATTAAAAGGACTGGAGGTGCCAAAATGGTGAAGGAGAGCTTTCACAATTAGTCTATTCCCATTTGTCTGTGTTTGGTCCATATCCCTCCATACCTGTCCTGTCCATGTACCTATCTGAACATTTCTTAAATGACAAAATTGTACTGGCTCCCACCACTGCCTCTGGCACCCCGGACACTCACTATCCTCTGTGTGAAATAATTGCCCCTCTGGTCACTTTTGTATCGCTCCATTTATAGCTATGACCTCTAATATTAGACTCCCCTACCCTGGGGAAAAGCTGTCGGCTATCTACCTTGTCCATGCCTCTCATGAATCTATAGACCTCAGTAATGTCACCCCTCAGTTTCCTATGAGATTAGATTAGATTACTTACAGTGTGGAAACAGGCCCTTCGGCCCAACAAGTCCACACCGCCCCGCCGAAGCGCAACCCACCCATACCCCTACATCTACCCCTTAACTAACACTACGGGTAATTTAGCATGGCCAATTCACCTGACCTGCACATCTTTGTGACTGTGGGAGGAAACCGGAGCACCCGGAGGAAACCCACGCAGACACGGGGAGAACGTGCAAACTCCACACAGTCTGTCGCCTGAGGTGGGAATTGAACCCGGCTCTCTGGCGCTGTGAGGCAGCAGTGCTAACCACTGTGCCACCATGCCCCCCTTCACTATGCTCTAGTGAAAAATGTCCCAGCCTATCCTTATAACGCAAGCCTTCCAATCAGGTAACATCCCAGTAAACCTTTTTGACACATCTAATAATGTAAAATCCTGAACAGAGACAAATTGAATTTTATTGCACCTTCTGTAATTTTCAAGTTGACATATTATGCATTGTGTTTTGACAAGTTTTATGAATATAGTATATTTTGGACATAAAGAAAATTACCATCATTGAAACCCCCACGATCAACATCTTGAAGGTTACCATTGACCAGAAACTGAACTGGACTCGCCACATAAGTGCAGTGGCTACAAGAGCAGGTTAGAGGTTGTGGACCCTTCAGTGAGTAACTCACCTCCTGACTCTCAAAGTCTGTCCACCGTCGACAAGGCACAAGTCAGGAGTGTAATGGAAATACCAGCAGAAAGGGAGGACTGCAGATGCTGGAGATCAGAGTCGAGAGTGTGGTGCTGGAAAAGCACAACAGGTCAGGCAGCGTCCGAGGAGCAGGAGAGTCAACGTTTCGGGCCAGAGTTCTTCAAGCTCCCCACTTGCCTGGAATGGTGCAACCCCAACAACACTCCAACACCTTCCAAGACAAAGCAGCCTGTTTAAACATATTCACCATCTTGGACATCCTTCCCCTACTGATGCTCAGTAGCAGCAGTGTGTGCATTTTGAAGACGCATTGCAACACTCACCGAGGCTCCTTTGACAGGACCCTCCAAACCCTGACCTCTACCATCTGGAAGGACAAGGGCAGCAGATACGTGGGAACACTGTCCCCTGCAAGTTCCCCTTCTCAAGGACTCAGAGATATCTTACCATCCCTTCAGTGTCACTAGATCACTCTTCCTAACAACATTGTGGGTGCCTTGAAGCCATATGGACTGCAGTGGTTCAATTGGGTGGTTAACTAACATCTTCTCGAGGGGCAGTTAGCCATGGGCAATAAATGCTGACCTAAGCAACAACACCCACATCCCATGATCAAATAAAGCAGTGAACCTGGCAGTGCTAAATGGTCAAAATAGCTTACCTTGTTCTCCATTGACCCTCAGGTAATCTGCCATCCATAGCCCCGATCTGACATGTATATGACCAATAGCAATATAGAGTCCCTACAGAATGGGAGCAGGTTATTCACCCCATAATCAGCCCTCCAAAGAGCTCAGACCCAGCCTCCCCTACCCTATCTCTGTAACCCTGCATGCCCCACGGCTGACCCATCTCGCCAGCACATTGTGAGGCAACTTAGCACAGCCCAGTCCATCTAACCTGCACATCTTTGGAGGAAGCCAGAGCAAACCCACACAGATGCGCCAACTCCACACAGACAGTCGCCTGAGGGGGGGCTCGAACTCAGGTCCCTGATGCTGTGGGGCAGCAGTGCTAACCACTGAGCCACTGTGCCACCCAAACTCTTAGAGAAAATCTGTCAATTGCAAATATGTCGACAAAAACTGCTGGCCCTTGCAAGCAACACTCACATTCCCTGAACGAGTTAAAAAGCAGGACAATCTATGACAGACCCCGACAATGTCTTTAAAGATGAGGCCATGTGGGTGTCTCTAAGTAAGAATGTCAATAGAAATTTAGTTACTTCCAGAGTCGGGAGTAATTGATTTTAAAGGTCAAAGGCACACAGAGGTGTGAAACCTAATCAAATCCTACCCTTTAAACTGATGGTTTGCCAATGATGCAGGACGGGTCAGTGTTTGGCCTTTGTCATTGGACTCACACAGACAGGACAGACTTATACCAGACTTCCTCTGGGTCTCCCACAGCACTTCGGAAACAAATGGAGTGCCTTTCCCTGCTGCAGGGTTGGGTTTGTGGCCAGCAAGCTCCCACAAGAGGTAGCATGGTGGCTCAGTGGTCAGCACTGCTGCCTCACAGCACTAGGGTCCCAGGTTCGATTCCAGCCTCGGGCGACTGTCTGTGTGGAGTTTGCACGTTCTCCTCCGGGTGCCTCCAGTTTCCTCCCGCAGTTCAGGTGAACTGGCCAAGCTAAATTGCCCATAGTGTTAGGTGCATCATTCAGAGGGGAATGGGTCTGGGTGGGTCACTCTTCGGAAGGTCAGTTTGGGATGAAGGGCCTGTTTCCACACTGAAGGGAATCTAATCTAATCTCACAGCAACCAGGGACCTGGGTTCGATTCCACCCTCGGGCGACTGACTGTGTGGAGTTTGCACATTCTCCCCGTGTCTGTGTGGGTTTCCTCCGGGTGCTCCGGTTTCCTCCCACAGTCCAAAGATGTGCTGGTTAGGGTGAATTGGCTGCGCTAAATTGCCCACAGTGTTCAGGTTTGTGTAGGTTAGGTGCATGAGTCAGGGGTAAATATAGGGGAATGGGAATGGGAATGGGAATGGGAATGGGTCTGGGTGGGTTAATCTGTGGAAGGTTGGTGTGGATTTGTTGGGCCGAAGGGCCTGTTCCCACACTGTAGGGATTCGATGGGGGTTTCTCAGAGCAGAGTCTGCTCCATACAGGTCATTAAATACCATTCCCCGCCACGATTCTTGGGAAAGCAAGCCATTACCCTCCCTTTCATAGAGGGCATAATCGCAGATGACCCTATTGGCAGCTGCACTCAGTATTTAAGGGAAGTGCAGGAGATTCACCAGGATATGGGCCAAGTGCTGGCAAATGGAACTAGATTAATGCAGAATATCTGGTCAGCATGGATGAGTTGGACCGAAGGGTCTGTTTCGGTGCTGTTAGGCTCTATGACTCTACTCATAAATAAAGGGGGACTTGGCGATGGGATACCAGCCTCTGTGGAATTGTTTATGATCAGTCCCTGGCTGGAGGTGGTGTCAGATCCACTGTTTGGGGTTGGGGGGGGGCGCGCAAGGGTGTGGGGAAGGGCGAGGGATGGGGATGTTGCCAGACCCCAAGAGGAGTGGGGGGCTGTGCTGAGGGTCTGCGTGGGTGTAAGGGATCAGGAGGGGGGGGGGGGAGGAAGTGGGATCAGGGGACTGATCAGATGGTCAGCCATGATCATGTTAGCTGGCGGAACGGGCTTGAAGGGCCGAGTGGCCTCCTCTGCTCTTGTTATCGATGTCCCTAAGATCTCCTGAATCAACAGGAAGACAGCAGTGGGCCGGAGGATCACAAATTGAATTTCAGAGGCAAATTACTCATCTGTAATTCAGAAGTGAAAGAGCTCAAGGCACTGTGGATTGAAACGTGTGCACGAATTGAAGATTGACAGAGTGCGGTGGGGTGTTTTATTGGATTGCTGAGCAGCAGAGAGATTAGTTATTCACACAGGCACCCCAATGGCTCAGAGCTCTGAATGACACTGAAGAGAATTCCATTTCCAAGAATATATCCCGCTGACCGTGGCTTCACAAAATAAATTGCAGAGAGGCAAACTGCTGATGAGCTGACCCTGGATGAGGCTGAGGTGGGACAGGTCAAGAGGTGAGCGAAGGCATTGGAGAAAGAGTCATCCTGGGATGAGTTTGGGAGGGGAAGGGGGCAACTGGGACTGCTGGACTGGATTCGAGGGAGTGAGGTGGGGGCAGGGAGTTAGCAGAGAAGGAGGAAAGTACAGGGCTACAGGGAAACAGTGAGGGAATGCCATTTGGGGTATTGGGGAGGGGGAGGGGAGCTTGGCTTGCCCCTGTAGAGGGGCCAGCACGGACACAATGGGCTGAGTGGCCACATTTTGTGGGCGGTGGCACTCCATAATGCTATAAAAAGTCACGTGCAAACCCTTGCTTGGGTCTGCGGGACAGAGACCCAGCCTCACTCCTGAACGATCACATACACGGAGCAAGGCTCATCCGCACTTCAACTCCTCCCCCTCCGCCCCCCACCTCCCTCCCACCTCCCACCTGAACCTTCTCACTCTGTCTCTCAATCCCTGTCCATCCTCCCAAACTCTACCTTCCCCAGGGATTTTATTCCCCAGCCTTGGATTTTCAAGTTGCCAAGGAGCTAACCACTTCCCCATTGCAACAGTCCTCTCTAATTCCTTCTCTGTTGCATATGAACAAGTCTGTTCCCAGCCTTAACTCCCAGGTTCAGAAATTGCTGACACATACTTACACATACATGCACACACACAGCACACACACTTACACATACATAAACACACACACATACTCTTACACATACATACATATACACCCATGTATGCATAAACACACACACTTACACATACATACACACACATGTATGCACAAACACACACCTCTTATACATACATACACACACGCACACACACACTTACACATACATACACACACATGTATGCACAAACACACACACTTACACATACATACACATGCATGTATGCACAAACACACACACTTACACATACATACACACGTACACACTCTTACACGTACATACACATATGTATGCACAAACACGCACACACACTTACATACATACACACACATGTATGCACAAACACACACACGTACACATACATACACACACACGCACACACTCTTACACATACATACACACACACATGTATGCACAAACACACACACTCTTACACATACATACACACACATGCACACACACTTACACATACATACACACACATGTATGCACAAACACACACTTACACATACATACACACATGTATGCACAAACACACACACTCTTACACATACACACACACGCGCACACACTCTTACACATACACACACACACAAGCGCACAAACACACACTTTTACACATACACACACACAGAGGCGCACACACTCTGACACATACATACACACACACAGGCGCACATACACACACACACACCTTTAGGTTCCTGCGGGGAAGGGGAAAGATATAAAAGGGACCTGAGGGGCACCTTTTTCACGCAGAGGGTGGTGCGTGTATGGATAGATCTGCCAGAGGAAATGGTGGAGGTGGGTACAATTACAGCAGTTAAAAGCCACCTGGATCACCAATGCCCTTTAGGGAAGGAAATCTGCCATCCTTACCTGCTCTCCCCTACATGCGACTCCAGCCCAACGGAAATGGGGTTGACCCTTAAATTGCCTTTTGGACAATGACAGATGGGCGGCAAATGTTGGCCCTCGTCTTGTTAATAAATAAAACAAAATGTTATGACACATGTCAAGAGCAGGTGGGACTCCCTGTTCAGAGGTAGGGACATTACCGCAGCACCACATGACTCTTTACTTAACCACGTTAAAACCAACACCTCGATATTTTTAATCAACCAGCTCAGACACAACACACATTGGACTTGAAATAGGATCTGGTCCAATACAAAGGGAAGGGGTACTACACTCCACCACATGAACATACCCTACAGCACAGGTAACTGTGAAGTTGTTCGGATTTAGCCTTGAAGGCACCCGCATTGGTAACATTGTCTTTAACTACTGCCCTAACAACAAAGGCATCGGATGTTCTGGTTGCATTCCATTCAAGTTGCAAACTTGGACTTCAATTCAAGTGATCATCCTGGACTCAGACTCCCGGCCTCAGTGTGGACTCAGACTCCCAGCCTCAGTCAGCACTCAGACTCCCAGCCTCAACGTGGACTCAGACTCCTGGCCACAGTGTGGACTCAGACTCCCGGCCTCAGCGTGGACTCAGACTCCCAGCCTCAGTGTGGACTCAGACTCCCAGCCTCAACGTGGACTCAGACTCCCGGCCTCAGTGTGGACTCAGACTCCCGGCCTCAGTGTGGACTCAGACTTCCAGCCTCAGTGTGGACTCAGACTCCCAGCCTCAACGTGGACTCAGACTCCTGGCCACAGTGTGGACTCAGACTCCCGGCCTCAGTGTGGACTCAGACTCCCAGCCTCAGTGTGGACTCAGACTCCCAGCCTCAACTTGGACTCAGACTCCTGGCCACAGTGTGGACTCAGACTCCCGGCCTCAGCGTGGACTCAGACTCCCAGCCTCAACGTGGACTCAGACTCCTGGCCACAGTGTGGACTCAGACTCCCGGCCTCAGCGTGGACTCAGACTCCGTGTCTCAGTGTGGACTCAGACTCCTGGCCTCAGTGTGGACTCAGACTCCTGGCCTCAATGTGGACTCAGACTCCCGGCCTCAGTGTGGACTCAGACTCCTGGCCACAGTGTGGACTCAGACTCCCGGCCTCAGTGTGGACTCAGACTCCTGGCCACAGTGTGGACTCAGACTCCCGGCCTCAGCGTGGACTCAGACTCCCAGCCTCAACGTGGACTCAGACTCCTGGCCACAGCGTGGACTCAGACTCCCGGCCTCAGTGTGGACTCAGACTCCCAGCCTCAGTGTGGACTCAGACTCCCAGCCTCAACTTGGACTCAGACTCCTGGCCACAGTGTGGACTCAGACTCCCGGCCTCAGCGTGGACTCAGACTCCCAGCCTCAACGTGGACTCAGACTCCTGGCCACAGTGTGGACTCAGACTCCCGGCCTCAGCGTGGACTCAGACTCCGTGTCTCAGTGTGGACTCAGACTCCTGGCCTCAGTGTGGACTCAGACTCCTGGCCTCAATGTGGACTCAGACTCCCGGCCTCAGTGTGGACTCAGACTCCTGGCCACAGTGTGGACTCAGACTCCCGGCCTCAGCGTGGACTCAGACTCCCAGCCTCAACGTGGACTCAGACTCCTGGCCACAGCGTGGACTCAGACTCCTGGCCTCAGTGTGGACTCAGACTCCTGGCCTCAGTGTGAACTCAGACTCCTGGCCACAGTGTGGACTCAGACTCCCAGCCTCAGTGTGGACTCAGACTCCCGGCCTCAGTGTGGACTCAGACTCCTGGCCTCAGTGTGGACTCAGACTCCTGGCCTCACTGTGGACCCAGACTCCTGGCCTCAGTGTGGACTCAGACTCCCAGCCTCAGCATGGACTCAGACTCCCGGCCACAGTGTGGACTCAGACTCCCGGCCTCAGTGTGGACTCAGACTACCGCCCTCAGTGTGGACTCAGACTCCTGGCCACAGTGTGGACTCAGACTCCCGGCCTCAGTGTGGACTCAGACTCCCGGCCTCAGTGTGGACTCAGACTCCCGGCCTCAGTGTGGACTCACAGTCCCGGCCTCAGTGTGGACACAGACTCCCGGCCTCAGTGTGGACTCAGACTCCCGGCCTCAGTGTGGACTCAGACTCCCGGCCTCAGTGTGGACTCAGACTCCCAGCCTCAACGTGGACTCGGACTCCCGGCCTCAGTGTGGACTCAGACTCCTGGCCTCAGTGTGGACTCAGACTCCCGGCCTCAGTGTGGACTCAGACTCCTGGCCACAGTGTGGACTCAGACTCCCGGCCTCAGTGTGGACTCAGACTCCCAGCCTCAGCGTGGACACAGACTCCCAGCCTCATTGTGGACTCAGACTCCCGGCCTCAGTGTGGGACACAGAATCCCGGCCACAGTGTGGACTCAGACTCCCAGCCTCAGTGTGGACTCAGATTCCCGGCCTCAACGTGGACTCAGACTCCCGGCCTCAGTGTGGACTCAGACTCCCAGCCTCAGCGTGGACTCAGACTCCCGGCCTCATCCTGGACTCAGACTCCCGGCCTCAGTGTGGACTCAGACTCCTGGCCTCAGTGTGGACTCAGACTCCTGGCCTCAATGTGGACTCAGACTCCCGGCCTCAGTGTGGACTCAGACTCCTGGCCACAGTGTGGACTCAGACTCCCGGCCTCAACGTGGACTCAGACTCCCAGCCTCAACGTGGACTCAGACTCCTGGCCACAGCGTGGACTCAGACTCCTGGCCTCAGTGTGGACTCAGACTCCTGGCCTCAGTGTGGACTCAGACTCCTGGCCACAGTGTGGACTCAGACTCCCAGCCTCAGTGTGGACTCAGACTCCCGGCCTCAGTGTGGACTCAGACTCCTGGCCTCAGTGTGGACTCAGACTCCTGGCCTCACTGTGGACCCAGACTCCTGGCCTCAGTGTGGACTCAGACTCCCAGCCTCAGCATGGACTCAGACTCCTGGCCTCAGTGTGGACTCAGACTCCCGCCCTCAGTGTGGACTCAGACTCCTGGCCACAGTGTGGACTCAGACTCCCGGCCTCAGTGTGGACTAAGACTCCCGCCCTCAGTGTGGACTCAGACTCCCGGCCTCAGTGTGGACTCAGACTCCGTGTCTCAGTGTGGACTCAGACTCCTGGCCTCAGTGTGGACTCAGACTCCTGGCCTCAATGTGGACTCAGACTCCCGGCCTCAGTGTGGACTCAGACTCCTGGCCACAGTGTGGACTCAGACTCCCGGGCTCAACGTGGACTCAGACTCCCAGCCTCAACGTGGACTCAGACTCCTGGCCACAGCGTGGACTCAGACTCCTGGCCTCAGTGTGGACTCAGACTCCTGGCCTCAGTGTGGACTCAGACTCCTGGCCACAGTGTGGACTCACACTCCCAGCCTCAGTGTGGACTCAGACTCCCGGCCTCAGTGTGGACTCAGACTCCTGGCCTCAGTGTGGACTCAGACTCCTGGCCTCACTGTGGACCCAGACTCCTGGCCTCAGTGTGGACTCAGACTCCCAGCCTCAGCATGGACTCAGACTCCCGGCCACAGTGTGGACTCAGACTCCCGGCCTCAGTGTGGACTCAGACTCCCGCCCTCAGTGTGGACTCAGACTCCTGGCCACAGTGTGGACTCAGACTCCCGGCCTCAGTGTGGACTCAGACTCCCGGCCTCAGTGTGGACTCAGACTCCCGGCCTCAGTGTGGACACAGACTCCCGGCCTCAGTGTGGACTCAGACTCCCGGCCTCAGTGTGGACTCAGACTCCCGGCCTCAGAGTGGACTCAGACTCCCAGCCTCAACGTGGACTCGGACTCCCAGCCTCAGTGTGGACTCAGACTCCTGGCCACAGTGTGGACTCAGACTCCCGGCCTCAGTGTGGACTCAGACTCCTGGCCACAGTGTGGACTCAGACTCCCGGCCTAAGTGTGGACTCAGACTCCCAGCCTCAGCGTGGACTCAGACTCCCAGCCTCAGTGTGGACTCAGACTCCCGGCCTCAGTGTGGGACACAGAATCCCGGCCACAGTGTGGACTCAGACTCCCAGCCTCAGTGTGGACTCAGAATCCCGGCCTCAACGTGGACTCAGACTCCCGGCCTCAGTGTGGACTCAGACTCCCAGCCTCAGCGTGGACTCAGACTCCCGGCCTCATCCTGGACTCAGACTCCCGGCCTCAGTGTGGACTCAGACTCCCGGCCTCAGTGTGGACCCAGACCCCTGGCCTCAGTGTGGACCCAGACTCCCGGCCTCATTGTGGACTCAGACTCCCGGCCTCAGTGTGGACTCAGACTCCCGGCCTCAGTGTGGACTCAGACTCCCAGCCTCAGTGTGGACTCAGACTCCCGGCCTCAGTGTGGACTCAGACTCCCGGCCTCAGTGTGGACTCAGACTCCCGGCCTCAGTGTGGACTCAGACACCCGGCCTCAGTGTGGACTCAGACTCCCGGCCTCAGTGTGGACTCAGACTCCCGGCCTCAACATGGACTCAGACTCCCGGCCTCAGTGTGGACTCAGACTCCCGGCCTCAGTGTGGACTCACAGTCCCGGCCTCAGTGTGGACACAGACTCCCGGCCTCAGTGTGGGACACAGAATCCCGGCCACAGTGTGGACTCAGACGCCCAGCCTCAGTGTGGACTCAGATTCCCGGCCTCAACGTGGACTCAGACTCCCGGCCTCAGTGTGGACTCAGACTCCCAGCCTCAGTGTGGACTCAGACTCCCAGCCTCAGTGTGGACTCAGACTCCCAGCCTCAGTGTGGACCCAGACTCCTGGCCACAGTGTGGACTCAGACTCACGGCCTCAGTGTGGACTCAGACTCCCAGCCGCAGTGTGGACTCAGACTCCCGGCCTCCGTGTGGACTCAGACTCCCGGCCTCAGTGTGGACTCAGACTCCTGGCCTCAGTGTGGACTCAGACTCCTGGCCTCACTGTGGACCCAGACTCCTGGCCTCAGTGTGGACTCAGACTCCCAGCCTCAGCATGGACTCAGACTCCCGGCCTCAGTGTGGACTCAGACTCCTGGCCACAGTGTGGACTCAGACTCCCGGCCTCAGTGTGGACTCAGACTCCCGGCCTCAGTGTGGACTCAGACTCCCGGCCTCAGTGTGGACACAGACTCCCGGCCTCAGTGTGGACTCAGACTCCCGGCCTCAGTGTGGACTCAGACTCCCGGCCTCAGAGTGGACTCAGACTCCCAGCCTCAACGTGGACTCGGACTCCCAGCCTCAGTGTGGACTCAGACTCCTGGCCTCAGTGTGGACTCAGACTCCCGGCCTCAGTGTGGACTCAGACTCCTGGCCACAGTGTGGACTCAGACTCCCGGCCTCAACATGGACTCAGACTCCCGGCCTCAGTGTGGACTCAGACTCCCGGCCTCAGTGTGGACTCACAGTCCCGGCCTCAGTGTGGACACAGACTCCCGGCCTCAGTGTGGGACACAGAATCCCGGCCACAGTGTGGACTCAGACTCCCAGCCTCAGTGTGGACTCAGATTCCCGGCCTCAACGTGGACTCAGACTCCCGGCCTCAGTGTGGACTCAGACTCCCAGCCTCAGTGTGGACTCAGACTCCCAGCCTCAGTGTGGACTCAGACTCCCAGCCTCAGTGTGGACCCAGACTCCTGGCCACAGTGTGGACTCAGACTCACGGCCTCAGTGTGGACTCAGACTCCCAGCCTCAGTGTGGACTCAGACTCCCGGCCTCAGTGTGGACTCAGACTCCCGGCCTCAGTGTGGACTCAGACTCCCGGCCTCAGTGTGGACTCAGACTCCCAGCCTCAGTGTGGACTCAGACTCCCGGCCTCAGTGTGGACTCAGACTCCCAGCCTCAGTGTGGACTCAGACTCCCGGCCTCAACATGGACTCAGACTCCCAGCCACAGTGTGGACTCAGACTCCCGGCCTCAGTGTGGACTCAGACTCCCAGCCTCAGTGTGGGCTCAGACTCCTGGCCTCAGTGTGGACTAGTACTCCCAGCCTCAGTGTGGACTCAGACTCCCAGCCTCAGTGTGGACTCAGATTCCCGGCCTCAACGTGGACTCAGACTCCCGGCCTCAGTGTGGACTCAGACTCCCAGCCTCAGTGTGGATTCAGACTCCCAGCCTCAGTGTGGACTCAGACTCCCAGCCTCAGTGTGGACCCAGACTCCTGGCCACAGTGTGGACTCAGACTCCCGGCCTCAGTGTGGACTCAGACTCCCAGCCTCAGTGTGGACTCAGACTCCCGGCCTCAGTGTGGACTCAGACTCCCGGCCTCAGTGTGGACTCAGACTCCCGGCCTCAGTGTGGACTCAGACTCCCAGCCTCAGTGTGGACTCAGACTCCCGGCCTCAGTGTGGACTCAGACTCCCAGCCTCAGTGTGGACTCAGACTCCCGGCCTCAACATGGACTCAGACTCCCAGCCAGAGTGTGGACTCAGACTCCCGGCCTCAGTGTGGACTCAGACTCCTGGCCTCAATGTGGACTCAGACTCCCGGCCTCAGTGTGGACTCAGACTCCTGGCCACAGTGTGGACTCAGACTCCCGGGCTCAACGTGGACTCAGACTCCCAGCCTCAACGTGGACTCAGACTCCTGGCCACAGCGTGGACTCAGACTCCTGGCCTCAGTGTGGACTCAGACTCCTGGCCTCAGTGTGGACTCAGACTCCTGGCCACAGTGTGGACTCAGACTCCCAGCCTCAGTGTGGACTCAGACTCCCGGCCTCAGTGTGGACTCAGACTCCTGGCCTCAGTGTGGACTCAGACTCCTGGCCTCACTGTGGACCCAGACTCCTGGCCTCAGTGTGGACTCAGACTCCCAGCCTCAGCATGGACTCAGACTCCTGGCCTCAGTGTGGACTCAGACTCCCGCCCTCAGTGTGGACTCAGACTCCTGGCCACAGTGTGGACTCAGACTCCCGGCCTCAGTGTGGACTAAGACTCCCGCCCTCAGTGTGGACTCAGACTCCCGGCCTCAGTGTGGACTCAGACTCCGTGTCTCAGTGTGGACTCAGACTCCTGGCCTCAGTGTGGACTCAGACTCCTGGCCTCAATGTGGACTCAGACTCCCGGCCTCAGTGTGGACTCAGACTCCTGGCCACAGTGTGGACTCAGACTCCCGGGCTCAACGTGGACTCAGACTCCCAGCCTCAACGTGGACTCAGACTCCTGGCCACAGCGTGGACTCAGACTCCTGGCCTCAGTGTGGACTCAGACTCCTGGCCTCAGTGTGGACTCAGACTCCTGGCCACAGTGTGGACTCACACTCCCAGCCTCAGTGTGGACTCAGACTCCCGGCCTCAGTGTGGACTCAGACTCCTGGCCTCAGTGTGGACTCAGACTCCTGGCCTCACTGTGGACCCAGACTCCTGGCCTCAGTGTGGACTCAGACTCCCAGCCTCAGCATGGACTCAGACTCCCGGCCACAGTGTGGACTCAGACTCCCGGCCTCAGTGTGGACTCAGACTCCCGCCCTCAGTGTGGACTCAGACTCCTGGCCACAGTGTGGACTCAGACTCCCGGCCTCAGTGTGGACTCAGACTCCCGGCCTCAGTGTGGACTCAGACTCCCGGCCTCAGTGTGGACACAGACTCCCGGCCTCAGTGTGGACTCAGACTCCCGGCCTCAGTGTGGACTCAGACTCCCGGCCTCAGAGTGGACTCAGACTCCCAGCCTCAACGTGGACTCGGACTCCCAGCCTCAGTGTGGACTCAGACTCCTGGCCACAGTGTGGACTCAGAATCCCGGCCTCAGTGTGGACTCAGACTCCTGGCCACAGTGTGGACTCAGACTCCCGGCCTAAGTGTGGACTCAGACTCCCAGCCTCAGCGTGGACTCAGACTCCCAGCCTCAGTGTGGACTCAGACTCCCGGCCTCAGTGTGGGACACAGAATCCCGGCCACAGTGTGGACTCAGACTCCCAGCCTCAGTGTGGACTCAGAATCCCGGCCTCAACGTGGACTCAGACTCCCGGCCTCAGTGTGGACTCAGACTCCCAGCCTCAGCGTGGACTCAGACTCCCGGCCTCATCCTGGACTCAGACTCCCGGCCTCAGTGTGGACTCAGACTCCCGGCCTCAGTGTGGACCCAGACCCCTGGCCTCAGTGTGGACCCAGACTCCCGGCCTCATTGTGGACTCAGACTCCCGGCCTCAGTGTGGACTCAGACTCCCGGCCTCAGTGTGGACTCAGACTCCCAGCCTCAGTGTGGACTCAGACTCCCGGCCTCAGTGTGGACTCAGACTCCCGGCCTCAGTGTGGACTCAGACTCCCGGCCTCAGTGTGGACTCAGACACCCGGCCTCAGTGTGGACTCAGACTCCCGGCCTCAGTGTGGACTCAGACTCCCGGCCTCAACATGGACTCAGACTCCCGGCCTCAGTGTGGACTCAGACTCCCGGCCTCAGTGTGGACTCACAGTCCCGGCCTCAGTGTGGACACAGACTCCCGGCCTCAGTGTGGGACACAGAATCCCGGCCACAGTGTGGACTCAGACGCCCAGCCTCAGTGTGGACTCAGATTCCCGGCCTCAACGTGGACTCAGACTCCCGGCCTCAGTGTGGACTCAGACTCCCAGCCTCAGTGTGGACTCAGACTCCCAGCCTCAGTGTGGACTCAGACTCCCAGCCTCAGTGTGGACCCAGACTCCTGGCCACAGTGTGGACTCAGACTCACGGCCTCAGTGTGGACTCAGACTCCCAGCCGCAGTGTGGACTCAGACTCCCGGCCTCCGTGTGGACTCAGACTCCCGGCCTCAGTGTGGACTCAGACTCCTGGCCTCAGTGTGGACTCAGACTCCTGGCCTCACTGTGGACCCAGACTCCTGGCCTCAGTGTGGACTCAGACTCCCAGCCTCAGCATGGACTCAGACTCCCGGCCTCAGTGTGGACTCAGACTCCTGGCCACAGTGTGGACTCAGACTCCCGGCCTCAGTGTGGACTCAGACTCCCGGCCTCAGTGTGGACTCAGACTCCCGGCCTCAGTGTGGACACAGACTCCCGGCCTCAGTGTGGACTCAGACTCCCGGCCTCAGTGTGGACTCAGACTCCCGGCCTCAGAGTGGACTCAGACTCCCAGCCTCAACGTGGACTCGGACTCCCAGCCTCAGTGTGGACTCAGACTCCTGGCCTCAGTGTGGACTCAGACTCCCGGCCTCAGTGTGGACTCAGACTCCTGGCCACAGTGTGGACTCAGACTCCCGGCCTCAACATGGACTCAGACTCCCGGCCTCAGTGTGGACTCAGACTCCCGGCCTCAGTGTGGACTCACAGTCCCGGCCTCAGTGTGGACACAGACTCCCGGCCTCAGTGTGGGACACAGAATCCCGGCCACAGTGTGGACTCAGACTCCCAGCCTCAGTGTGGACTCAGATTCCCGGCCTCAACGTGGACTCAGACTCCCGGCCTCAGTGTGGACTCAGACTCCCAGCCTCAGTGTGGACTCAGACTCCCAGCCTCAGTGTGGACTCAGACTCCCAGCCTCAGTGTGGACCCAGACTCCTGGCCACAGTGTGGACTCAGACTCACGGCCTCAGTGTGGACTCAGACTCCCAGCCTCAGTGTGGACTCAGACTCCCGGCCTCAGTGTGGACTCAGACTCCCGGCCTCAGTGTGGACTCAGACTCCCGGCCTCAGTGTGGACTCAGACTCCCAGCCTCAGTGTGGACTCAGACTCCCGGCCTCAGTGTGGACTCAGACTCCCAGCCTCAGTGTGGACTCAGACTCCCGGCCTCAACATGGACTCAGACTCCCAGCCACAGTGTGGACTCAGACTCCCGGCCTCAGTGTGGACTCAGACTCCCAGCCTCAGTGTGGGCTCAGACTCCTGGCCTCAGTGTGGACTAGTACTCCCAGCCTCAGTGTGGACTCAGACTCCCAGCCTCAGTGTGGACTCAGATTCCCGGCCTCAACGTGGACTCAGACTCCCGGCCTCAGTGTGGACTCAGACTCCCAGCCTCAGTGTGGATTCAGACTCCCAGCCTCAGTGTGGACTCAGACTCCCAGCCTCAGTGTGGACCCAGACTCCTGGCCACAGTGTGGACTCAGACTCCCGGCCTCAGTGTGGACTCAGACTCCCAGCCTCAGTGTGGACTCAGACTCCCGGCCTCAGTGTGGACTCAGACTCCCGGCCTCAGTGTGGACTCAGACTCCCGGCCTCAGTGTGGACTCAGACTCCCAGCCTCAGTGTGGACTCAGACTCCCGGCCTCAGTGTGGACTCAGACTCCCAGCCTCAGTGTGGACTCAGACTCCCGGCCTCAACATGGACTCAGACTCCCAGCCAGAGTGTGGACTCAGACTCCCGGCCTCAGTGTGGACTCAGACTCCCAGCCTCAGTGTGGACTCAGACTCCTGGCCTCAGTGTTGACTTGAACTCCCAGCCTCAGTGTGGACTCAGACTCCCAGCCTCAGTGTGGACTCAGACTCCCGGCCTCTGCGTGGACACAGACTCCCGGCCTCAGTGTGGACTCAGACTCCCGGCCTCAGCATGGACTCAGAATCCCGGCCTCAGTGTGGACTCAGACTCCCAGCCTCAGTGTGGACTCAGACTCCCGGCCTCAGTGTGGACTCAGACTCCCGGCCTCAGTGTGGACTCAGACTCCCGGCCTCAACATGGACTCAGACTCCCAGCCACAGTGTGGACTCAGACTCCCGGCCTCAGTGTGGACTCAGACTCCCAGCCTCAGTGTGGACTCAGACTCCTGGCCTCAGTGTGGACTTGAACTCCCAGCCTCAGTGTGGACTCAGACTCCCGGCCTCAGCGTGGACACAGACTCCCGGCCTCAGTGTGGACTCAGACTCCCGGCCTCAGCATGGACTCAGACTCCCGGCCTCAGTGTGGACTCAGACTCCCGGCCTCAGCATGGACTCAGACTCCTGGCCTCAGTGTGGACTTGAACTCCCACCCTCAAGGTGTAGCCTGGCCCAGTCCGGGTTGGAAGGACTGCTATTCAGTCAGAGTCGTAGAGATACACAGCACAGAAACAGACCATTCGGTTCAACTTGCCTGTGCCGACCAGATATCCCAACCCAATCTAGAAACTATCTGCCAGTCTGTGTGAAAAGGTTGCCCCGAGGTCTCTTTTATATCTTTCCCCTCTCACCCTAAACCTATGCCCTCTAGTTCTGGACTCCCCCACCCCGGGGAAAAGATTTTGTCTATTTATCCTATCCATGCCCCTTGTGATTTTCTAAACTTCTATAAGCTCACCCCTCAGCCTCTGATGCTCCAGGGAAAACAGCCCCAGCCTACTCAACCTCTTCCTGTAGCTCAAATCCTCCAACCCTGGCAACATCCTTGTAAATCTTTTCTTTTCCCTTTCAAGTTTCACAATATCTTTCCGATAGGAAGGAGACCAGAACTGCACACAACATTCTAAAAGTGGCCTAATCAATGCCCTGTACAGCTGCAACATGACCTCCCAACTCATCAACTCAATACTCTGACCAATAAAGGAAAGTGTACTAAACACCTTCTTCACCATCCTACCTACCCGCGACTCCACTTTCAACGAGCTATGAACCTGCACTCCAAGGTCTCTTTGTTCAGCAACACTCCCCAGGGCCTTACCATTAAGTGCTTTTCCAAAATGCTATGACCTCACATTTATCTAAATTAAACTCCATCTGCCATTCCTCAGCCCATTTGCCCATCTGATCAAGATCCCATTGTAATCTGAGGTAATATTTTTCACTGTCGACTGTACCTTATAGAGGTTTACAAAATTATGAGGGGCATGGATAGGGTAAAATAGGCAAAGTCTTTTCCCTGGGTTGGGGGAGTCCAGAACTAGAGGGCATAGGTATAGGGTGAGAGAGAAAAGATATAAAAGAGACCCAAGGGGCAACGTTTTCACACAGAGGGTGGTACGTGTATGGAATGAGCTGCCAGAGGAAGTGGTGGAGGCTGGTACAATTGCAACATTTAAAAGGCATCTGGATGGGGATATGAATAGGAAGGGTTTGGAGGGATATGGGCCGGGTGCTGGCAGGTGGGACTAGATTGGGTTAGGATACCTGGTCAGCATGGACGGGTTGGACCGAAGGGTCTGTTTCCATGCTGTACATCTCTATGACTCTATGACTATGACTCTACCTGCAAACTTACTAACTGTACCTCTTATGCTCACATCCAAATCATTTATATAAATGATGAAAAGTAGAGGACCCAGCACCGATCCTTGTGGCACTCCCCTGGTCACAGGCCTCCAGTCTGAAAAACAACCCTCCACCACCACCCTCTGTCTTCTACCTTTGAGCCAGTTCTGTATCCAAATGGCTAGTTCTCCCTGTATTCCATGAGATCTAACCTTGCTAATCAGTCTCCCATGGGGAACCTTGTCGAACGCCTTACTGAAGTCCATATAGATCACATCTACTGCTCTGCCCTCATCAATCCTCTTTGATACTTCTTCAAAAAAACTCCATGAAGTTTGTGAGACATGATTTCCCATTCACAAAGCCATGTTGACTATCTCTAATCAGTCCTTGTCTTTCCAAATACATGTACATGCTGTCCCTCAAGATTCCCTCCAACAACTTGCCCACCACCGAGGTCAGGCTCACCGGTCTATAGTTCCCTGGCTTGTCTTTACCACCCTTCTTAAACAGTGCACCACGTTTGCCAACCTCCAGTCTTCCGGCACCTCACCTGTGACTATCGATGATACAAATATCTCAGCAAGAGGCCCAGCAATCACTTCTCTAGCTTCCCACAGAGTTCTCAGGTACACCGGATCAGGTCCTGGGGATTTATCCACTTTTAAACATGTTTCAAGACATCCGGCACTTCCTCCTCTGTAATCTGGACATTTTGCAAGATGTCACCATCTATTTCCCTACAGTCTATATCTTCCATATCCTTTTCCACAGTAAATACTGATGCAAAATACTCATTTAGTATCTCCCCCATCTCCTGTGGCTCCACACAAAGGCCACCTTGCTGATCTTTGAGGGGCCCTATTCTCTCCCTAGCTACCCTTTTGTCCTTAATGTATTTGTAAAAACCCTTTGGATTCTCCTTAATTCTATTTGCCAAAGCTATCTCATGTCCCCTTTTTGCCCTCCTGATTTCCCTCTTAAGTATACTTCTACTGCCTTTATACTCTTCTAAGGATTCACTCAATCTATCCTGTCTATACCTTACATGTGCTTCCTTCTTTTTCTTAACCAAACCCTCAATTTCTTTAGTCATCCAGCATTCCCTATACCAACCAGCCTTTCCTTTCACCCTAATAGGAATATACTTTCTCTGGATTCTCGTTATCTCATTTCTGAAGGTTTCCCATTTTCCAGCCGTCCCTTTACCTGCAAACATCTGCCCCCAATCAGCTTTTGAAAGTTCTTACCTAATACCGTCAAAATTGGCCTTTCTCCAATTTAGAACTTGAACTGTTAGATCTGGTCTATCCTTTTCCATCATTGTTTTAAATCTAATAGAATGATGGTCGCTGGCCCCAAAGTGCTCCCCCACTGACACCTCATTCACCTGCCCTGCCTTATTTCCCAAGAGGATGTGAAGATTTGCACCTTCTCTAGTAGGTACATCCACAAACTGAATCAGAAAATCTTCTTGCACACACTTAACAAATTCCTCTACATCTAAACCCGTAACACTGTGGCAGTCCCAGTCGATGTTTGGAAAGTTAAAATCCCCGACCATAACCACCCTATTATTCTTACAGATAGCTGAGGTCTCCTTACACATTTGTTTCTCAATTTCCCGCTGACTATTTGATTCTCCTGCTCCTCGGATGCTGCCTGACCTGCTGTGCTTTCCCAGCACCACACTCTCGACTCTGATCCCAGCGTCTGCAGTCCTCACTTTCTCCCAGTCTATAATACAATCCCAATAAGGTGATCATCCCTTTCTTATTTCTCAGTTCCACCCAAATAACTTCCCTGGATGTATTATTTCTTTAATGTTCAGATTTATTGCTGGACTTTTATTTCTTTATTTTCTAATTGTTTCTCTCCTAAGAATTTGTATTGAAGAGTCCATACCTTGGTACTTAAGATGGCAAATCGTAAACATCTCACTGTACTCATGTGAGTGCTTGTAACAATAAGGCTAATTCTAATTCTAGTGGTATTTCTTCCTCCTCTCTTTACCCAATGCATCAGTCTCCCTCAGGCTCCAAGTCCGAAGTATCCTAAATACACTTTAAGACAGGATTAAAATCAGACATGTCTAAAGTGTACTTTGAGCAGCTTTTTGATGAAAGTTTCAAAGTGAGTGACCGTTAAGCCTATGTCAGCTGTACCCCTCTAATAGCAGTGTGGGGTTTTCCTGCATCTGTTTACCTTTCCCCATTGTGTTTTAGATTAGATTAGATTAGATTAGATTCCCTACAGTCTGGAAACAGGCCCTTCGGCCCCACAAGTCCACACCAACCCTCTGAAGAGCAACCCACCCAGACCCATTCCCCAACATTCACCCTGACTAATGCACCTAACACTATGGGCAATTTAGCATGGCCAATTCACCCTGAACTGCACATCTTTGGACTGTGGGAGGAAACCGGAGTGTGGACTCAGACTCCCGGCCTCAACATGGACTCAGACTCCTGGCCTCAGTGTGGACTCAGACTCCCGGCCTCAGTGTGGACTCAGACTCCCGGCCTCAGTGTGGACTCAGACTCACGGCCTCAGTGTGGACTCAGACTCCCGGCCTCAGTGTGGACTCAAACTCCTGGCCACAGTGTGGACTCAGACTCCCGGCCTCAGTGTAGACTCAGACTCCTGGCCACAGTGTGGACTCAGACTCCCGGCCTCAGTGTGGACTCAGACTCCCAGCCTCAGCATGGACTCAGACTCCCGGTCTCAGTGTGGACTCAGACTCCCAGCCTCAGTGTGGACTCAGACTCCCGGCCTCAGTGTGGACTCAGACTCCCGGCCTCAACATGGACTCAGACTCCCGGCCTCAGTGTGGACTCAGACTCCCAGCCTCAGTGTGGTCTCAGACTCCTGGCCTCAACATGGACTCAGACTCCCGGCCTCAGTGTGGACTCAGACTCCCGGCCTCAACATGGACTCAGACTCCTGGCCACAGTGTGGACTCAGACTCCCAGCCTCAGTGTGGACTCAGACTCCCGGCCTCAGTGTGGACTCAGACTCCCGGCCTCAACATGGACTCAGACTCCCGGCCTCAGTGTGGACTCAGACTCCCGGCCTCAACATGGACTCAGACTCCCGGCCTCAGTGTGGACTCAGACTCCCAGCCTCAGTGTGGTCTCAGACTCCTGGCCTCAACATGGACTCAGACTCCCGGCCTCAGTGTGGACTCAGACTCCCGGCCTCAACATGGACTCAGACTCCTGGCCACAGTGTGGACTCAGACTCCCAGCCTCAGTGTGGACTCAGACTCCCGGCCTCAACATGGACTCAGACTCCCGGCCTCAGTGTGGACTCAGACTCCCAGCCTCAGTGTGGACTCAGACTCCTGGCCACAGTGTGGACTCAGACTCCCGGCTTCAGTGTGGACTCAGACTCCTGGCCACAGTGTGGACTCAGAATCCCGGCCTCAGTGTGGACTCAGACTCCCAGCCTCAGTGTGGACTCAGACTCCCGGCCTCAGCATGGACTCAGACTCCTGGCCACAGTGTGGACTCAGACTCCCGGCCTCAGTGTGGACTCAGACTCCTGGCCACAGTGTGGACTCAGACTCCCAGCCTCAGTGTGGACTCAGACTCCCGGCCACAGTGTGGACTCAGACTCCCGGCCACAGTGTTCACTCAGACTCCCGGCCTCAGTGTGGACTTGAACTCCCAGCCACAGTGTGGACTCAGACTCCCGGCCTCAGTGTGGACTCAGACTCCCGGCCTCAGCATGGACTCAGACTCCTGGCCACAGTGTGGACTCAGACTCCCGGCCTCAGCATGGACTCAGACTCCCGGCCTCAGTGTGGACTCAGACTCCCGGCCACAGTGTGGACTCAGACTCCCGGCCTCAGTGTGGACTTGAACTCCAGCCTCAAGGTGTAGCCTGGCCCAGTCCGGGTTGGAAGGACTGCTATTCATTCAGAGTCGTAGAGATACACAGCACAGAAACAGACCATTCGGTTCAACTTGCCTGTGCCGACCAGATATCCCAACCCAATCTAGAAACTATCTGCCAGTCTGTGTGAAAAGGTTGCCCCGAGGTCTCTTTTATATCTTTCCCCTCTCACCCTAAACCTATGCCCTCTAGTTCTGGACTCCCCCACCCCGGGGAAAAGATTTTGTCTATTTATCCTATCCATGCCCCTTGTGATTTTCTAAACTTCTATAAGCTCACCCCTCAGCCTCTGATGCTCCTGGGAAAACAGCCCCAGCCTACTCAACCTCTTCCTGTAGCTCAAATCCTCCAACCCTGGCAACATCCTTGTAAATCTTTTCTTTTCCCTTTCAAGTTTCACAATATCTTTCCGATAGGAAGGAGACCAGAATTGCACACAACATTCTAAAAGTGGCCTAATCAATGCCCTGTACAGCTGCAACATGACCTCCCAACTCATCAACTCAATACTCTGACCAATAAAGGAAAGTGTACTAAACACCTTCTTCACCATCCTACCTACCCGCGACTCCACTTTCAACGAGCTATGAACCTGCACTCCAAGGTCTCTTTGTTCAGCAACACTCCCCAGGGCCTTACCATTAAGTGCTTTTCCAAAATGCTATGACCTCACATTTATCTAAATTAAACTCCATCTGCCATTCCTCAGCCCATTTGCCCATCTGATCAAGATCCCATTGTAATCTGAGGTAATATTTCTCACTGTCGACTGTACCTTATAGAGGTTTACAAAATTATGAGGGGCATGGATAGGGTAAAATAGGCAAAGTCTTTTCCCTGGGTTGGGGGAGTCCAGAACTAGAGGGCATAGGTTTAGGGTGAGAGAGAAAAGATATAAAAGAGACCCAAGGGGCAACGTTTTCACACAGAGGGTGGTACGTGTATGGAATGAGCTGCCAGAGGAAGTGGTGGAGGCTGGTACAATTGCAACATTTAAAAGGCATCTGGATGGGGATATGAATAGGAAGGGTTTGGAGGGATACGGGCCAAATGCTGGCAGGTGGGACTAGATTGGGTTGGGATACCTGGTCAGCATGGACGGGTTGGACCGAAGGGTCTGTTTCCATGCTGTACATCTCTATGACTCTATGACTATGACTCTACCTGCAAACTTACTAACTGTACCTCTTATGCTCACATCCAAATCATTTATATAAATGATGAAAAGTAGAGGACCCAGCACCGATCCTTGTGGCACTCCCCTGGTCACAGGCCTCCAGTCTGAAAAACAACCCTCCATCACCACCCTCTGTCTTCTACCTTTGAGCCAGTTCTGTATCCAAATGGCTAGTTCTCCCTGTATTCCATGAGATCTAACCTTGCTAATCAGTCTCCCATGGGGAACCTTGTCGAACGCCTTACTGAAGTCCATATAGATCACATCTACTGCTCTGCCCTCATCAATCCTCTTTGATACTTCTTCAAAAAACTCCATGAAGTTTGTGAGACATGATTTCCCATTCACAAAGCCATGTTGACTATCTCTAATCAGTCCTTGTCTTTCCAAATACATGTACATGCTGTCCCTCAAGATTCCCTCCAACAACTTGCCCACCACCGAGGTCAGGCTCACCGGTCTATAGTTCCCTGGCTTGTCTTTACCACCCTTCTTAAACAGTGCACCACGTTTGCCAACCTCCAGTCTTCCGGCACCTCACCTGTGACTATCGATGATACAAATATCTCAGCAAGAGGCCCAGCAATCACTTCTCTAGCTTCCCACAGAGTTCTCAGGTACACCGGATCAGGTCCTGGGGATTTACCCACTTTTAAACATGTTTCAAGACATCCGGCACTTCCTCCTCTGTAATCTGGACATTTTGCAAGATGTCACCATCTATTTCCCTACAGTCTATATCTTCCATATCCTTTTCCACAGTAAATACTGATGCAAAATACTCATTTAGTATCTCCCCCATCTCCTGTGGCTCCACACAAAGGCCACCTTGCTGATCTTTAAGGGGCCCTATTCTCTCCCTAGCTACCCTTTTGTCCTTAATGTATTTGTAAAAACCCTTTGGATTCTCCTTAATTCTATTTGCCAAAGCTATCTCATGTCCCCTTTTTGCCCTCCTGATTTCCCTCTTAAGTATACTTCTACTGCCTTTATACTCTTCTAAGGATTCACTCAATCTATCCTGTCTATACCTTACATGTGCTTCCTTCTTTTTCTTAACCAAACCCTCAATTTCTTTAGTCATCCAGCATTCCCTATACCAACCAGCCTTTCCTTTCACCCTAATAGGAATATACTTTCTCTGGATTCTCGTTATCTCATTTCTGAAGGTTTCCCATTTTCCAGCCGTCCCTTTACCTGCAAACATCTGCCCCCAGTCAGCTTTTGAAAGTTCTTACCTAATACCGTCAAAATTGGCCTTTCTCCAATTTAGAACTTGAACTGTTAGATCTGGTCTATCCTTTTCCATCATTATTTTAAATCTAATAGAATGATGGTCGCTGGCCCCAAAGTGCTCCCCCACTGACACCTCATTCACCTGCCCTGCCTTATTTCCCAAGAGGATGTGAAGATTTGCACCTTCTCTAGTAGGTACATCCACAAACTGAATCAGAAAATCTTCTTGCACACACTTAACAAATTCCTCTCCATCTAAACCCGTAACACTGTGGCAGTCCCAGTCGATGTTTGGAAAGTTAAAATCCCCGACCATAACCACCCTATTATTCTTACAGATAGCTGAGGTCTCCTTACACATTTGTTTCTCAATTTCCCGCTGACTATTTGATTCTCCTGCTCCTCGGATGCTGCCTGACCTGCTGTGCTTTCCCAGCACCACCCTCTCGACTCTGATCCCAGCGTCTGCAGTCCTCACTTTCTCCCAGTCTATAATACAATCCCAATAAGGTGATCATCCCTTTCTTATTTCTCAGTTCCACCCAAATAACTTCCCTGGATGTATTATTTCTTTAATGTCCTGATTTATTGCTGGACTTTTATTTCTTTATTTTCTAATTGTTTCTCTCCTAAGAATTTGTATTGAAGAGTCTGTACCTTGGTACTTAAGATGGCAAATTGTAAACATCTCACTGTACTCATGTGAGTGCTTGTAACAATAAGGCTAATTCTAATTCTAATGGTATTTCTTCCTCCTCTCTTTACCCAATGCATCAGTCCCCCTCTGGCTCCAAGTCCGAAGTATCCTAAATACACTTTAAGACAGGATTAAAATCAGACATGTCTAAAGTGTACTTTGAGCAGCTTTTTGATGAAAGTTTCAAAGTGAGTGACCGTTAAGCCTATGTCAGCTGTGCCCCTCTAATAGCAGTGTGGGGTTTTCCTGCATCTGTTTACCTTTCCCCATTGTGTTTTAGATTAGATTAGATTAGATTAGATTCCCTACAGTCTGGAAACAGGCCCTTCGGCCCCACAAGTCCACACCAACCCTCTGAAGAGCAACCCACCCAGACCCATTCCCCAACATTCACCCTGACTAATGCACCTAACACTATGGGCAATTTAGCATGGCCAATTCACCCTGACCTGCACATCTTTGGACTGTGGGAGGAAACCGGAGTGTGGACTCAGACTCCCGGCCTCAACATGGACTCAGACTCCCGGCCTCAGTGTGGACTCAGACTCCCAGCCTCAGTGTGGACTCAGACTCCTGGCCACAGTGTGGACTCAGACTCCCGGCCTCAGTGTGGACTCAGACTCCCAGCCTCAGTGTGGACTCAGACTCCCGGCCTCAGCATGGACTCAGACTCCCAGCCTCAGTGTGGACTCAGACTCCCGGCCTCAGTGTGGACTCAGACTCCCGGCCTCAGCATGGACTCAGACTCCTGGCCACAGTGTGGACTCAGACTCCCGGCCACAGTGTGGACTCAGACTCCTGGCCACAGTGTGGACTCAGACTCCCGGCCTCAGTGTGGACTCAGACTCCTGGCCTCAGTGTGGACTCAGACTCCCGGCCTCAGTCTGGACTCAGACTCCTGGCCACAGTGTGGACTCAGACTCCTGGCCACAGTGTGGACTCAGACTCCCGGCCTCAGTGTGGACTCAGACTCCTGGCCACAGTGTGGACTCAGACTCCCGGCCTCAGTGTGGACTCAGACTCCCAGCCTCAGTGTGGACTCAGACTCCCGGCCTCAGCATGGACTCAGACTCCCAGCCTCAGTGTGGACTCAGACTCCCGGCCTCAGTGTGGACTCAGACTCCTGGCCACAGTGTGGACTCAGACTCCCGGCCTCAGTCTGGACTCAGACTCCTGGCCACAGTGTGGACTCAGACTCCTGGCCACAGTGTGGACTCAGACTCCCGGCCTCAGTGTGGACTCAGACTCCTGGCCACAGTGTGCACTCAGACTCCCGGCCATAGTGTGGACTCAGACTCCCGGCCTCAGTGTGGACTTGAACTCCCAGCCACAGTGTGGACTCAGACTCCCGGCCTCAGCATGGACTCAGACTCCCGGCCTCAGTGTGGACTTGAACTCCCAGCCTCAAGGTGTAGCCTGGCCCAGTCCGGGTTGGAAGGACTGCTATTCAGTCAGAGTCGTAGAGATACACAGCACAGAAACAGACCATTCGGTTCAACTTGCCTGTGCCGACCAGATATCCCAACCCAATCTAGAAACTATCTGCCAGCACCCAGCCCATATCCCTCTAAACCCTTCCTATTCACATACCCATCCAGATGCCTTTTAAATGTTGCAATTGTACCAGCCTCCACCACTTCCTCTGGCAGCTCATTCCATACACATACCACCCTCTGTGTGAAAAGGTTGCCCCGAGGTCTCTTTGATATCTTTCCCCTCTCACCCTAAACCTATGCCCTCTAGTTCTGGACTCCCCCACCCCGGGGAAAAGATTTTGTCTATTTATCCTATCCATGCCCCTTGTGATTTTCTAAACTTCTATAAGCTCACCCCTCAGCCTCTGATGCTCCTGGGAAAACAGCCCCAGCCTACTCAACCTCTTCCTGTAGCTCAAATCCTCCAACCCTGGCAACATCCTTGTAAATCTTTTCTTTTCCCTTTCAAGTTTCACAATATCTTTCCGATAGGAAGGAGACCAGAATTGCACACAACATTCTAAAAGTGGCCTAATCAATGCCCTGTACAGCTGCAACATGACCTCCCAACTCATCAACTCAATACCCTGACCAATAAAGGAAAGTGTACTAAACACCTTCTTCACCATCCTACCTACCCGCGACTCCACTTTCAACGAGCTATGAACCTGCACTCC
This sequence comes from Chiloscyllium punctatum, assembly GCF_047496795.1. NCBI lineage: Eukaryota > Metazoa > Chordata > Chondrichthyes > Orectolobiformes > Hemiscylliidae > Chiloscyllium > Chiloscyllium punctatum. The sequence continues at coordinate 70,425,258 of NC_092767.1, forward strand.
AAGGTCTCTTTGTTCAGCAACACTCCCCAGGGCCTTACCATTAAGTGCTTTTCCAAAATGCTATGACCTCACATTTATCTAAATTAAACTCCATCTGCCATTCCTCGGCCCATTTGCCCATCTGATCAAGATCCCATTGCAATCTGAGGTAATATTTTTCACTGTCGACTGTACCTTATAGAGGTTTACAAAATTATGAGGGGCATGGATAGAGTAAAATAGGCAAAGTCTTTTCCCTGGGTTGGGGGAGTCCAGAACTAGAGGGCATAGGTTTAGGGTGAGAGAGAAAAGATATAAAAGAGACCCAAGGGGCAACGTTTTCACACAGAGGGTGGTACGTGTATGGAATGAGCTGCCAGAGGAAGTGGTGGAGGCTGGTACAATTGCAACATTTAAAAGGCATCTGGATGGGGATATGAATAGGAAGGGTTTGGAGGGATACGGGCCAAATGCTGGCAGGTGGGACTAGATTGGGTTGGGATACCTGGTCAGCATGGACGGGTTGGACCGAAGGGTCTGTTTCCATGCTGTACATCTCTATGACTCTATGACTATGACTCTACCTGCAAACTTACTAACTGTACCTCTTATGCTCACATCCAAATCATTTATATAAATGATGAAAAGTAGAGGACCCAGCACCGATCCTTGTGGCACTCCCCTGGTCACAGGCCTCCAGTCTGAAAAACAACCCTCCATCACCACCCTCTGTCTTCTACCTTTGAGCCAGTTCTGTATCCAAATGGCTAGTTCTCCCTGTATTCCATGAGATCTAACCTTGCTAATCAGTCTCCCATGGGGAACCTTGTCGAACGCCTTACTGAAGTCCATATAGATCACATCTACTGCTCTGCCCTCATCAATCCTCTTTGATACTTCTTCAAAAAACTCCATGAAGTTTGTGAGACATGATTTCCCATTCACAAAGCCATGTTGACTATCTCTAATCAGTCCTTGTCTTTCCAAATACATGTACATGCTGTCCATCAAGATTCCCTCCAACAACTTGCCCACCACCGAGGTCAGGCTCACCGGTCTATAGTTCCCTGGCTTGTCTTTACCACCCTTCTTAAACAGTGCACCACGTTTGCCAACCTCCAGTCTTCCGGCACCTCACCTGTGACTATCGATGATACAAATATCTCAGCAAGAGGCCCAGCAATCACTTCTCTAGCTTCCCACAGTGTTCTCAGGTACACCGGATCAGGTCCTGGGGATTTATCCACTTTTAAACATGTTTCAAGACATCCGGCACTTCCTCCTCTGTAATCTGGACATTTTGCAAGATTTCACCATCTATTTCCCTACAGTCTATATCTTCCATATCCTTTTCCACAGTAAATACTGATGCAAAATACTCATTTAGTATCTCCCCCATCTCCTGTGGCTCCACACAAAGGCCACCTTGCTGATCTTTGAGGGGCCCTATTCTCTCCCTAGCTACCCTTTTGTCCTTAATGTATTTGTAAAAACCCTTTGGATTCTCCTTAATTCTATTTGCCAAAGCTATCTCATGTCCCTGTTTTGCCCTCCTGATTTCCCTCTTAAGTATACTTCTACTGCCTTTATACTCTTCTAAGGATTCACTCAATCTATCCTGTCTATACCTTACATGTGCTTCCTTCTTTTTCTTAACCAAACCCTCAATTTCTTTAGTCATCCAGCATTCCCTATACCAACCAGCCTTTCCTTTCACCCTAATAGGAATATACTTTCTCTGGATTCTCGTTATCTCATTTCTGAAGGTTTCCCATTTTCCAGCCGTCCCTTTACCTGCAAACATCTGCCCCCAATCAGCTTTTGAAAGTTCTTACCTAATACCGTCAAAATTGGCCTTTCTCCAATTTAGAACTTGAACTGTTAGATCTGGTCTATCCTTTTCCATCATTGTTTTAAATCTAATAGAATGATGGTCGCTGGCCCCAAAGTGCTCCCCCACTGACACCTCATTCACCTGCCCTGCCTTATTTCCCAAGAGGATGTGAAGATTTGCACCTTCTCTAGTAGGTACATCCACAAACTGAATCAGAAAATCTTCTTGCACACACTTAACAAATTCCAAATTCCTCTACATCTAAACCCGTAACACTGTGGCAGTCCCAGTCGATGTTTGGAAAGTTAAAATCCCCGACCATAACCACCCTATTATTCTTACAGATAGCTGAGGTCTCCTTACACATTTGTTTCTCAATTTCCCGCTGACTATTTGATTCTCCTGCTCCTCGGATGCTGCCTGACCTGCTGTGCTTTCCCAGCACCACACTCTCGACTCTGATCCCAGCGTCTGCAATCCTCACTTTCTCCCAGTCTATAATACAATCCCAATAAGGTGATCATCCCTTTCTTATTTCTCAGTTCCACCCAAATAACTTCCCTGGATGTATTATTTCTTTAATGTCCTGATTTATTGCTGGACTTTTATTTCTTTATTTTCTAATTGTTTCTCTCCTAAGAATTTGTATTGAAGAGTCTATACCTTGGTACTTAAGATGGCAAATTGTAAACATCTCACTGTACTCATGTGAGTGCTTGTAACAATAAGGCTAATTCTAATTCTAGTGGTATTTCTTCCTCCTCTCTTTACCCAATGCATCAGTCTCCCTCAGGCTCCAAGTCCGAAGTATCCTAAATACACTTTAAAACAGGATTAAAATCAGACATGTCTAAAGTGTACTTTGAGCAGCTTTTTGATGAAAGTTTCAAAGTGAGTGACCGTTAAGCCTATGTCTGCTGTGCCCCTCTAAAAGCAGTGTGGGGTTTTCCTGCATCTGTTTACCTTTCCTCATTGTGTTTTAGATTAGATTAGATTAGATTAGATTCCCTACAGTCTGGAAACAGGCCCTTCGGCCGCACAAGTCCACACCAACCCTCTGATGAGCAACCCACCCAGACCCATTCCCCAACATTCACCCTGACTAATGCACCTAACACTATGGGCAATTTAGCATGGCCAATTCACCCTGACCTGCACATCTTTGGATTGTGGGAGGAAACCGGAGCACCCGGAGGAAACCCTCGCAGACATTGGGGGGGATGTGCAAAGTCCATACAGACTTTTATCATGAACGTTTAGATTAAAGGGTATTCGATGAGTATTCAGATGAGAAACTTGCTGATGCATTAGCTGTAATGTCCCAAAACTTTCTTCATTCAGATACATCTGCGCTCAAGTTTAAAATTGAAAATTGTGTGATGTTTTCGCATCACTTTGTACAAGAGTTATAACATGTGGGTCTTGCTCCTGAAATGTTGCCTGAAAGTAGTCATTTCTTGTGGATTAAGAATATTTTTAAATGGAGCGGATTGTGGAGAAATGTGAAATTTCCCATTTCACATTTGAGGATAAACAAGAAGGACATTATCTAAATGGTAAGGGATTACAGAGCCCTGAGATTCAGCGACCGAGGTGTCCCAGTGAATGTATAATACAGAAAGTATTTAGGAAAGCTTAGAGAATGTTATCATTTATTGCAAAATGGAATACAAGAATACAGAGGTTATGCTGCAGTTATACAGGGCATTGGAGAGACCACATTGGGGGAGCTAGGACAATATGGGTCTCCTTATGCAAGAAGATGTACAGGGTTGCAGGGTTTGAGCTATAGGGAGAATCTGAATGTAATCTCTACAGTGCAGAAGCAGGCCATTCGGCCCATCAAATCCACACCGACCTTCTGAAGGGCATCCCATCAGACCCACACCTCTACCCTATCCCTGTGATTCTGCATTTCCCATGGCCAATCCACCAAACCTGCCTAAAAAGCTCAGGGATGTGCAGGCTAGGTGGGTTTGCCATGGGAAATGCAGGGTTACAGGGATTGGCTTAGGTGTAGGGATTCTATTCTATCCTTGGACACTATGGGGAAACTTAGCACGGCCAGTCTACCTGACCTGCACATCTTCGCCACCGTGCTGCTCAGGACTGGGACTATTTTCCCTGGAGCATCAGAGGATAAGAGGTGTCCTTTAAGAGGTTTATAAAATCATGAGGGGCATGGATAGGATAAATAGACAAAATCTATTCCTTTGGGTGGGGGGAGTCCAGAACTAGAGGGGCATAGGTTTAGGGTGAGAGGGGGAAAATATAAAAGGGACCTAAGGGTCAACATTTTCACCCAGAGGGTGGTGTGTGTATGGAATGAGCTGCCAGAGGAAGTGGTGGAGGCTGGTATAATTACAACATTTAAGAGGCATCTGGATGGGCACATGAATAGGAAGGGTTTGGAGGGATATGGGCCAAGTGTTGGCAAATGGGATTAGTTCAGTTTAAGAAACCTGGGTCAGCATGGACAAGTAGGGCCGAAGGGTCTGTTTCCGTGCTGTATGACTATGACTGTGCATCAAAAGTACCTCTTTGGCTGTAAAACATTTAGGAGATCTCCTCATGTTGTGATTAGGTGCTATATCAATGCTTGTCTTTTTCTATAAGAGGAAGTTGCATGTATACACAAGGCCGAAAGGGGTAGAATATTGCGATGATATCATTTTTTCCTTTCCTTCATGTGTGTGCAGGTGTCGACACAGTAAAGAACAACGCGTGTATAAATCTTTATTTATATACCACCACCAGGAAGAGAGGAAACACACGAGTGGCCAGTGACAAGCAGTGCCCTTCTCAAAGGGCAATGCTGTGTGATCAAACGGTGAAGGGGAGGGCAGGGATTAAATCAAAATAGAGTTGGAGGGGGAAATAAAACACTCCATTCCCTGCAATGCCTACCTCTCCCTGGAAACCCCGAGGGTATTGGTAGACACCGCATGCACCTTCTCTAGGGACACCCGGGCCCTAACGTAACCGCGGAAGAGGGGCACGCAGTCGGCCCTAACGACCCCCTCCACGGTCCACTGCCTGGACCTGTTGATTGACAGTTTGGCCAGGCCCAGGAGCAGACCCGCGCCCCAAGATCAGGAGTGTGGGGCTGAAGTGCAACCAGAAACAGAGGAGAAGGTATTCCAGAAAACTAAAAAGGGAGTGCAAATGCTCACACCCCAATATACACATGGTTCACGGACACCACAGCACCACAGAACAAGCAGTTGGGCTGGGAGTCCGTGAACCACCGCAATCTGTGGTATCTTGATGGTATGCTGAAAATGTGTTGCTGGAAAAGCGCAGCAGGTCAGGCAGCATCCAAGGAACAGGAGAATCATGAATCAGGATTCCTGAAGAAGGGCTCATTCCCGAAACGTCGATTCTCCTGCTCCTTGGATGCTGCCTGACCTGCTGCGCTTTTCCAGCAACACATTTTTCAGCTCTGATCTCCAGCATCTGCAGTCCTCACTTTCTCCTATCTTGATGGTATTACAAGTAGAGGGAAGAGGAGGAGTTCTGATTGTCAGAAAGCTGGCACAGATGGGACAAATGACTTGCTTTTACACTGTCCAATCATTCCATTGAAATGTGAGGGGAACCATAAAGAAGTCAGTACATCACTGACCTGTCAGCTCTCCAGTAACTGCAGCACAGTTATTGGAAATATATACTCAGAGACAGACCAACGAAGCAAATGTTTTATTCCTTCCTAGCATCACTACTTAGTTCAGCATTTGTTACCCATGCCCAATTACCCTAGAGAAGGTCGTAGTTATTGCTTTCCCTATGAGAGAGTTCTACTTTAAGGAGGCCATGTGCGGTGTGTATACAGTGCTGTGACTCTGTCTGCCTGAATGTTTCGCTGTGGGTCTCAAGTTGCTTTGCTGTCATGTCTGCTTCCTAGATTGTAATGTGTTTGACTGTTTTAAACAAGCTAACCTACAAAGTTAATCAATGCCTCACTATTAGATATTTACTGTTAACGTGTGGTATACCCCATTTGTGAGTCACTGCAGCCCCTGTGTATAATTATGTTCACGGAGCTGTGAGACAGGGAGGGCCGGGATATTGGCCGGATTCATCAGAAACCCAGGCAGAGAACGTTTAAACGGGATGATCCGGTTCCGATTGGAGAGAGGAAGGGAACAGGTTGGGCGCCGAGTCAGGGAAAAGGAGTCATGTGCAGAGTTCGGGAAAGGGAGAGCGATCTGGTCCTGGGCAGGGGTGGAGTCAGGTCCTGGGCTTTTCACCAGGGGGGTGGGGGTTGGGTCCAGTGTTTGTGGGGGGGGTGGGGGTTGGGTCCACTGTTTGTGGGGGAGGTGGGGGTTGGGTCCACTGTTTGTGGGGGGGGTGGGGGTTGGGTCCAGTGTTTGTGGGGGGGGTGGGGGTTGGGTGCAGTGTTTGTGGGGGGGGTGGGGGTTGGGTGCAGTGTTTGTGGGGGGGGTGGGGGTTGGGTCCAGTGTTTGTGGGGGGGGTGGGGGTTGGGTCCAGTGTTTGTGGGGGTGGGGGTTGGGTCCAGTGTTTGTGGGGGGGGTGGGGGTTGGGTCCAGTGTTTGTGGGGGGGGTGGGGGTTGGGTCCAGTGTTTGTGGGGGGGGTGGGGGTTGGGTCCACTGTTTGTGGGGGAGGTGGGGGTTGGGTCCACTGTTTGTGGGGGAGGTGGGGGTTGGGTCCAGTGTTTGTGGGGGAGGTGGGGGTTGGGTCCACTGTTTGTGGGGGAGGTGGGGGTTGGGTCCACTGTTTGTGGGGGTGGGGGTTGGGTCCAGTGTTTGTGGGGGGGGTGGGGATTGGGTCCAGTGTTTGTGGGGGAGGTGGGGGTTGGGTCCAGTGTTTGTGGGGGAGGTGGGGGTTGGGTCCAGTGTTTGTGGGGGTGGGGGTTGGGTCCAGTGTTTGTGGGGGAGGTGGGGGTTGGGTCCAGTGTTTGTGGGGGAGGTGGGGGTTGGGTCCAGTGTTTGTGGGGGAGGTGGGGGTTGGGTCCAGTGTTTGTGGGGGAGGTGGGGGTTGGGTCCACTGTTTGTGGGGGTGGGGGTTGGGTCCAGTGTTTGTGGGGGGGGTGGGGATTGGGTCCAGTGTTTGTGGGGGAGGTGGGGGTTGGGTCCACTGTTTGTGGGGGAGGTGGGGGTTGGGTCCACTGTTTGTGGGGGAGGTGGGGGTTGGGTCCAGTGTTTGTGGGGGAGGTGGGGGTTGGGTCCAGTGTTTGTGGGGGAGGTGGGTTTGGGTCCAGTGTTTGTGGGGGAGGTGGGGTTTGGGTCCAGTGTTTGTGGGGGAGGTGGGGTTTGGGTCCACTGTTTGTGGGGGAGGTGGGGGTTGGGTCCACTGTTTGTGGGGGAGGTGGGGGTTGGGTCCAGTGTTTGTGGGGGAGGTGGGGTTTGGGTCCAGTGTTTGTGGGGGAGGTGGGGTTTGGGTCCAGTGTTTGTGGGGGAGGTGGGTTTGGGTGCAGTGTTTGTGGGGGAGGTGGGGTTTGGGTCCAGTGTTTGTGGGGGAGGTGGGATTTGGGTCCAGTGTTTGTGGGGGAGGTGGGGTTTGGGTCCAGTGTTTGTGGGGGAGGTGGGGTTTGGGTCCAGTGTTTGTGGAGAGAGGTGGGGTTTGGGTCCAGTGTTTGTGGGGGAGGTGGGATTTGGGTCCAGTGTTTGTGGGGGAGGTGGGGTTTGGGTGCAGTGTTTGTGGGGGAGGTGGGGTTTGGGTCCAGTGTTTGTGGGGGAGGTGGGGGTTGGGTCCAGTGTTTGTGGGGGAGGTGGGGGTTGGGTCCAGTGTTTGTGGGGGAGGTGGGGGTTGGGTCCAGTGTTTGTGGGGGAGGTGGGGGTTGGGTCCAGTGTTTGTGGGGGAGGCAGGGTTTGGGTTCAGTGTTTGTGGGGGAGGTGGGTGTTGGGTCCAGTGCTTGTGGAGAAGGTGGGGGTTGGATTCAATGTTTGGAGGGACTTGGGGGTTGGGTCCAGTGTTTGTGGGGGAGGCGGGGTTTGGGTTCAGTGTTTGTGGGGGAGGTGGGGGTTTGGGTCAAGTGTTTGTGGGGAAGGTGGGATTTGTGTCCAGTGTTTGTGGGGGAGGTGAGGTTTGTGTCCAGTGTTTGTGGGAGAGGTGGAGTTTGGGTCCAGTGTTTGTGGGGGAGGTGGGATTTGGGTCCAGTGTTTGTGGGGGAGGTGGGATTTGGGTCCAGTGTTTGTGGGGGGGTGTTGTTTGGGTCCAGTGTTTGGTTGGGGGGGTGTTGTTTGGGTCCAGTGTTTGTGCGGGAGGTGGGATTTGTGTCCAGTGTTTGTGGGGGAGGTGGGGTTTGCGTCCAGTGTTTGTGGGGGTGGGTGGGGTTTGGGTCCAGTGTTTGTGGGTGTGGTGGGGTTTGGGTCCAGTGTTTGTGGGGGTGGCGGGGTTTGGGTCCAGTGTTTGTGGGGGTGGTGGGGTTTGGGTCCAGTGTTTGGAAGGAGGCGGGATTTGGGTCCAGTGTTTGGAAGGCGGCAGGGTTTGGGTCCAGTGTTTGTGGGGTAGGTGGGGGTTGGATTCAGTGTTTGGAAGGAGGTGGGGGTTGGGTCCAGTGTTTGTGGGGGAGGTGGGGTTTGGGTCCAGTGTTTGTGGAGGGATGGGGTTTGGGTCCAGTGTTTGGAAGGAGGTGGGGTTTGGGTCCAGTGTTTGTGGGAGTGCGGTTTGGGTCCAGTGTTTGTGGGGGTGGGGTTTGGGTCCAGTGTTTGAGGGGGAGGTGGGATTTGGGTCCAGTGTTTGGAGGGAGGTGGGGTTTGGGTCCACTGTTTGTGGGGGGGGGTGTTGTTTGGGTCCAGTGTTTGTGGGGGAGGTGGGGGTTGGGTCCAGTGTTTGTGGGGGGGTGTTGTTTGGGTCCAGTGTTTGTGGGGGAGGTGGGAGTTGGGTCCACTGTTTGTGCGGGGCTGTTGTTTGGGTCCAGTGTTTGTGGGGGAGGTGGGGGTTGGGTCCCGTGTTTGTGGGGAAGGCGGGGTTTGGGTCCAATGTTTGTGGGAGAGGTGGAGTTTGGGTCCAGTGTTTGTGGGGGAGGTGGGATTTGGGTCCAGTGTTTGTGGGGGAGGTGGGATTTGGGTCCAGTGTTTGTGGGGGGGTGTTGTTTGGGTCCAGTGTTTGGTTGGGGGGGTGTTGTTTGGGTCCAGTGTTTGTGCGGGAGGTGGGATTTGGGTCCAGTGTTTGTAGGGGAGGTGGGGTTTGGGTCCAGTGTTTGTGGGGGAGGTGGGGTTTGGGTCCAGTGTTTGTGGGGGAGGTGGGATTGGGTGCAGTGTTTGTGGGGGAGGTGGGTTTGGGTGCAGTGTTTGTGGGGGAGGTGGGGTTTGGGTCCAGTGTTTGGAAGGAGGCAGGGTTTGGGTCCAGTGTTTGTATGGGAGGTGGGGGTTGGGTCCAGTGTTTGTGGGGGAGGTGGGGGTTGGGTCCAGTGTTTGTGGGGGAGGCAGGGTTTGGGTTCAGTGTTTGTGGGGGAGGTGGGTGTTGGGTCCAGTGCTTGTGGAGGAGGTTGGGGTTGAATTCAATGCTTGGAGGGACTTGGGGGTTGGGTCCAGTGTTTGTGGGGGAGGTTGGGGTTTGGGTCCAGTGTTTGTGGGGAAGGTGGGATTTGTGTCCAGTGTTTGTGGGGGAGGTGGGGTTTGCGTCCAGTGTTTGTGGGGGTGGGTGGGGTTTGGGTCCAGTGTTTGTGGGTGTGGTGGGGTTTGGGTCCAGTGTTTGTGGGGGTGGCGGGGTTTGGGTCCAGTGTTTGTGGGGGTGGTGGGGTTTGGGTCCAGTGTTTGGAAGGCGGCAGGGTTTGGGTCCAGTGTTTGTGGGGTAGGTGGGGGTTGGATTCAGTGTTTGGAAGGAGGTGGGGGTTGGGTCCAGTGTTTGTGGGGGAGGTGGGGTTTGGGTCCAGTGTTTGTGGAGGGATGGGGTTTGGGTCCAGTGTTTGGAAGGAGGTGGGGTTTGGGTCCAGTGTTTGTGGGAGTGCGGTTTGGGTCCAGTGTTTGTGGGGGTGGGGTTTGAGTCCAGTGTTTGAGGGGGAGGTTGGATTTGGGTCCAGTGTTTGGAGGGAGGTGGGGTTTGGGTCCACTGTTTGTGGGGGGGTGTTGTTTGGGTCCAGCGTTTGTGGGGGAGGTGGGGGTTGGGTCCAGTGTTTGTGGGGGGGTGTTGTTTGGGTCCAGTGTTTGTGGGGGAGGTGGGAGTTGGGTCCACTGTTTGTGGGGGGGTGTTGTTTGGGTCCAGTGTTTGTGGGGGAGGTGGGGGTTGGGTCTCGTGTTTGTGGGGAAGGCGGGGTTTGGGTTCAGTGTTTGTGGGGGAGGTGGGTGTTGGGTCCAGTGTTTGTGGGGAAGGTGGGATTTGTGTCCAGTGTTTGTGGGGGAGGTGGGGTTTGCGTCCAGTGTTTGTGGGGGGGGGTGGGGTTTGGGTCCAGTGTTTGTGGGGGTGGTGGGGTTTGGGTCCAGTGTTTGGAAGGAGGCGGGGTTTGGGTCCAGTGTTTGGAAGGAGGCAGGGTTTGGGTCCAGTGTTTGTGGGGTAGGTGGGGGTTGGATTCAGTGTTTGGAAGGAGGTGGGGGTTGGGTCCAGTGTTTGTGGGGGAGGTGGGGTTTGGGTCCAGTGTTTGTGGAGGGATGGGGTTTGGGTCCAGTGTTTGGAAGGAGGTGGGGTTTGGGTCCAGTGTTTGTGGGAGTGCGGTTTGGGTCCAGTGTTTGTGGGGGTGGGGTTTGGGTCCAGTGTTTGTGGGGGAGGTGGGGTTTGGGTCCAGTGTTTGGAGGGAGGTGGGGTTTGGGTCCACTGTTTGTGGGGGGGGGGGGGGTGTTGTTTGGGTCCAGTGTTTGTGGGGGAGGTGGGGTTTGGGTCCAGTGTTTGTAGGGGAGGTGGGGTTTGGGTCCAGTGTTTGTAGGGGAGGTGGGGTTTGGGTCCAGTGTTTGTGGGGGAGGTGGGATTTGGGTCCAGTGTTTGTGGGGGAGGTGGGGTTTGGGTCCAGTGTTTGTGGGGGAGGTGGGGTTTGGGTCCAGTGTTTGTGGAGAGAGGTGGGGTTTGGGTCCAGTGTTTGTGGGGGAGGTGGGATTTGGGTCCAGTGTTTGTGGGGGAGGTGGGGTTTGGGTGCAGTGTTTGTGGGGGAGGTGGGGGTTGGGTCCAGTGTTTGTGGGGGAGGTGGGGGTTGGGTCCAGTGTTTGTGGGGGAGGTGGGGGTTGGGTCCAGTGTTTGTGGGGGAGGTGGGGGTTGGGTCCAGTGTTTGTGGGGGAGGTGGGGGTTGGGTCCAGTGTTTGTGGGGGAGGCAGGGTTTGGGTTCAGTGTTTGTGGGGGAGGTGGGTGTTGGGTCCAGTGCTTGTGGAGAAGGTGGGGGTTGGATTCAATGTTTGGAGGGACTTGGGGGTTGGGTCCAGTGTTTGTGGGGGAGGCGGGGTTTGGGTTCAGTGTTTGTGGGGGAGGTGGGGGTTTGGGTCCAGTGTTTGGAAGGAGGCAGGGTTTGGGTCCAGTGTTTGTGGGGTAGGTGGGGGTTGGATTCAGTGTTTGGAAGGAGGTGGGGGTTGGGTCCAGTGTTTGTGGGGGAGGTGGGGTTTGGGTCCAGTGTTTGTGGAGGGATGGGGTTTGGGTCCAGTGTTTGGAAGGAGGTGGGGTTTGGGTCCAGTGTTTGTGGGAGTGCGGTTTGGGTCCAGTGTTTGTGGGGGTGGGGTTTGGGTCCAGTGTTTGAGGGGGAGGTGGGATTTGGGTCCAGTGTTTGGAGGGAGGTGGGGTTTGGGTCCACTGTTTGTGGGGGGGGGTGTTGTTTGGGTCCAGTGTTTGGAAGGAGGCGGGGTTTGGGTCCAGTGTTTGGAAGGAGGCAGGGTTTGGGTCCAGTGTTTGTGGGGTAGGTGGGGGTTGGATTCAGTGTTTGGAAGGAGGTGGGGGTTGGGTCCAGTGTTTGTGGGGGAGGTGGGGTTTGGGTCCAGTGTTTGTGGAGGGATGGGGTTTGGGTCCAGTGTTTGGAAGGAGGTGGGGTTTGGGTCCAGTGTTTGTGGGAGTGCGGTTTGGGTCCAGTGTTTGTGGGGGTGGGGTTTGGGTCCAGTGTTTGTGGGGGAGGTGGGGTTTGGGTCCAGTGTTTGTGGGGGAGGTGGGGTTTGGGTCCAGTGTTTGTGGGGGAGGTGGGTTTGGGTGCAGTGTTTGTGGGGGAGGTGGGGTTTGGGTCCAGTGTTTGTGGGGGAGGTGGGGTTTGGGTCCAGTGTTTGTAGGGGAGGTGGGGTTTGGGTCCAGTGTTTGTGGGGGAGGTGGGATTTGGGTCCAGTGTTTGTGGGGGAGGTGGGGTTTGGGTCCAGTGTTTGTGGGGGAGGTGGGGTTTGGGTCCAGTGTTTGTGGAGAGAGGTGGGGTTTGGGTCCAGTGTTTGTGGGGGAGGTGGGATTTGGGTCCAGTGTTTGTGGGGGAGGTGGGGTTTGGGTGCAGTGTTTGTGGGGGAGGTGGGGGTTGGGTCCAGTGTTTGTGGGGGAGGTGGGGGTTGGGTCCAGTGTTTGTGGGGGAGGTGGGGGTTGGGTCCAGTGTTTGTGGGGGAGGTGGGGGTTGGGTCCAGTGTTTGTGGGGGAGGTGGGGGTTGGGTCCAGTGTTTGTGGGGGAGGTGGGGGTTGGGTCCAGTGTTTGTGGGGGAGGCAGGGTTTGGGTTCAGTGTTTGTGGGGGAGGTGGGTGTTGGGTCCAGTGCTTGTGGAGAAGGTGGGGGTTGGATTCAATGTTTGGAGGGACTTGGGGTTTGGGTCCAGTGTTTGTGGGGGAGGTGGGGTTTGGGTCCAGTGTTTGTGGGGGAGGTGGGGTTTGGGTCCAGTGTTTGTGGGGGAGGTGGGTTTGGGTGCAGTGTTTGTGGGGGAGGTGGGGTTTGGGTCCAGTGTTTGTGGGGGGGTGTTGTTTGGGTCCAGTGTTTGTGGGGGAGGTGGGAGTTAGGTCCACTGTTTGTGGGGGGCTGTTGTTTGGGTCCAGTGTTTGTGGGGGAGGTGGGGTTTGGGTCCAGTGTTTGAGGGGGAGGTGGGATTTGGGTCCAGTGTTTGGAGGGAGGTGGGGTTTGGGTCCACTGTTTGTGGTGGGGGGTGTTGTTTGGGTCCAGTGTTTGTGGGGGAGGTGGGGGTTGGGTCCAGTGTTTGTGGGGGGGTGTTGTTTGGGTCCAGTGTTTGTGGGGGAGGTGGGAGTTGGGTCCACTGTTTGTGGGGGGCTGTTGTTTGGGTCCAGTGTTTGTGGGGGAGGTGGGGGTTGGGTCCCGTGTTTGTGGGGAAGGCGGGGTTTGGGTCCAATGTTTGTGGGAGAGGTGGAGTTTGGGTCCAGTGTTTGTGGGGGAGGTGGGATTTGGGTCCAGTGTTTGTGGGGGAGGTGGGATTTGGGTCCAGTGTTTGTGGGGGGGTGTTGTTTGGGTCCAGTGTTTGTGGGGGGGTGTTGTTTGGGTCCAGTGTTTGTGGGGGAGGTGGGATTTGGGTCCAGTGTTTGTAGGGGAGGTGGGGTTTGGGTCCAGTGTTTGTGGGGGAGGTGGGTTTGGGTGCAGTGTTTGTGGGGGAGGTGGGGTTTGGGTCCAGTGTTTGTGGGGGAGGTGGGGTTTGGGTCCAGTGTTTGTAGCGGAGGTGGGGTTTGGGTGCAGTGTTTGTGGGGGAGGTGGGTTTGGGTGCAGTGTTTGTGGGGGAGGTGGGGTTTGGGTCCAGTGTTTGGAAGGAGGCAGGGTTTGGGTCCAGTGTTTGTATGGGAGGTGGGGGTTGGGTCCAGTGTTTGTGGGGGAGGTGGGGGTTGGGTCCAGTGTTTGTGGGGGAGGCAGGGTTTGGGTTCAGTGTTTGTGGGGGAGGTGGGTGTTGGGTCCAGTGCTTGTGGAGGAGGTTGGGGTTGAATTCAATGCTTGGAGGGACTTGGGGGTTGGGTCCAGTGTTTGTGGGGGAGGCGGGGTTTGGGTTCAGTGTTTGTGGGGGAGGTGGGGGTTTGGGTCCAGTGTTTGTGGGGGAGGTGGGAGTTGGGTCCACTGTTTGTGGGGGGGTGTTGTTTGGGTCCAGTGTTTGTGGGGGAGGTGGGGGTTGGGTCTCGTGTTTGTGGGGAAGGCGGGGTTTGGGTTCAGTGTTTGTGGGGGAGGTGGGATTTGGGTCCAGTGTTTGTGGGGAAGGTGGGATTTGTGTCCAGTGTTTGTGGGGGAGGGGGGGTTTGCGTCCAGTGTTTGTGGGGGGGGGGTGGGGTTTGGGTCCAGTGTTTGTGGGGGTGGTGGGGTTTGGGTCCAGTGTTTGGAAGGAGGCGGGGTTTGGGTCCAGTGTTTGGAAGGAGGCAGGGTTTGGGTCCAGTGTTTGTGGGGTAGGTGGGGGTTGGATTCAGTGTTTGGAAGGAGGTGGGGGTTGGGTCCAGTGTTTGTGGGGGAGGTGGGGTTTGGGTCCAGTGTTTGTGGAGGGATGGGGTTTGGGTCCAGTGTTTGGAAGGAGGTGGGGTTTGGGTCCAGTGTTTGTGGGAGTGCGGTTTGGGTCCAGTGTTTGTGGGGGTGGGGTTTGGGTCCAGTGTTTGAGGGGGAGGTGGGATTTGGGTCCAGTGTTTGGAGGGAGGTGGGGTTTGGGTCCACTGTTTGTGGGGGGGGGGGTGTTGTTTGGGTCCAGTGTTTGTGGGGGAGGTGGGGGTTGGGTCCAGTGTTTGTGGGGGGGTGTTGTTTGGGTCCAGTGTTTGTGGGGGAGGTGGGAGTTGGGTCCACTGTTTGTGGGGGGCTGTTGTTTGGGTCCAGTGTTTGTGGGGGAGGTGGGGGTTGGGTCCCATGTTTGTGGGGAAGGCGGGGTTTGGGTCCAATGTTTGTGGGGGAGGTGGAGTTTGGGTCCAGTGTTTGTGGGGGAGGTGGGGGTTGGGTCCCGTGTTTGTGGGGAAGGCGGGGTTTGGGTCCAGTGTTTGTGGGGGAGGTGGAGTTTGGGTCCAATGTTTGGAGGGAGATGGTGTTTGGGTCCAGTGTTTGTGGGGGAGGTGGGGGTTGCATTCAGTGTTTGTGGGGGAGGTGGGGTTTGGGTCCAGTGTTTGTGGGGGAGGTGGGGTTTGGGTCCAGCGTTTGTGGGGGAGGTGGGGGTTGCGTCCAGTGTTTATGGGAGGGGGTGTGGGTTGGATTCAGAGTTTGGACGGAGGTGGGGGTTGGGTCCAGTGTTTGAGGGGGTGAGGGTTGGGTCCAGTTTTTGTGGATGAGGTGGGGTTTGGGTCCAGTGTTTGTGAGGGAGGTTGGGTTCAGTGATGGGGGAGGGGAGGTGGGCCCAGTGATGTGGAGGGGGTTTGGTTCAGTGATGGGGAGTGGGTTGGCTTCAGTGTTGGGGAGGAGGTTGGGGTCAGTTGTAGGGGAGGGGAGGTGGGCCCAGTGATGGTGAGGGGGTTGTGTTCAGTGATGGGAAGGGGTTGGCTTCAGTGGTGGGGTAGGGTTGGGTTCAGTGATGGGGGGGAGGAGGTTGGGTTCAGTGATGGGAAGGGGGTGGAGTCAGTGATGGGAAGGGGGTTGGGTTCAGTGATGGGGAGGGGGTTGGGTTCAGTGATGGAAAGGGGGTGAGGTCAGTGATGGGAAGGGGGTTGGGTTTAGTGATGGGGGACGGGGTTGGGTTCAGTGATGGGGAGGGGGTTGGGTTCAGTGATGGGAATGGGGTTGGGTTCAGTGATGGGGGATGGGGTTGGGTTCAGTGATGGGGAGGGGGTTGGGTTCAGTGATGGAAAGGGGGTGAGGTCAGTGATGGGAAGGGGGTTGGGTTCAGTGATGGGGGACGGGTTTGGGTTCAGTGATGGGAAGGGGGTTGGGTTCAGTGATGGGAAGGGGTTGGGTTCAGTGATGGGAAGGGGTGGGGTCAATGATGGGAAGGGGGTGGGGTCAGTGATGGGAAGGGGGTAGGGTTCAGTGATGGGAAGGGGGTAGGGTCAGTGATGGGGAGGGGATTGGGTTCAATGATGGGAAGGGGGTTGGGTTCAGTGATGGGGGAAGGGGTTGGGTTTAGTGATGGGGAGGGGGTTGGGTTCAGTGATGGGGGAAGGGGTTGGGTTCAGTGATGGCGAGGGGGTTGGGGTCAGTGGTGGGGGAGGGGGTTGGGTTCAGTGATGGGGGAAGGGGTTGGGTTCAGTGATGGAGACAGGGTTGTGATCAGTGATGGGAACGGGTTGGGTTCAGTGATGGGGAGGGGGTTGGGGTCAGTGGTGGGGGAGGGGTGGGTACAGTGGTGGGCGAGGGGTGGGGTCAGTTGGGGAGGTGGGCCCAGTGATGGAACTGCTTGCTCCCAGGTGGTGAGACTGAGGACACGGACCTTGCCCTATCACCCTGTGGGTCAAGAGGTGTCCAACAAACCACAAGCTCAGACTTATGTTCTGGAGGCAAGAATTCCCATCGCACCAACGCAGACAGAACTTTACATTTCATTCAATCTCTTTAAGGACCTTGACATGATATTCACAAAATCCCACCAGGTTCACTCATACCCTTGAGTCAATGCAGTCTACCTTCCTTACCCAGTCTGGCCTACACGTGACTCCAGACCCAGATGAAATGGTTGAGAAAGCCATTCAGTTCAAGGGCAATTAGGGACGGTCAACGAATGTTGGAAATGCTTAGCTCCCTTGAAAGGAGAATACTAAAAGGATTGAGTGACAGAACAGAGTGGTACCGGGCTTGGAGACATGAATGGCTCAGTGGTTGGCACTGCTGTTTTATGGTGCCAGGGACCCAGGTTCGATCTCAGCCTCGGGCAACTGTCTGTGCGGAGTTTGTACATTCTCCCCGTGTCTGCGTGGGTTTCCTCCCACAGTCCAAAGATGTGCAGGTTAGAGTGGATTGGCTTTGCTAAGTTACCCCTAATGTCCAGGATGTGTAGACCAGGTGGGTTAGCCATGGAGAATGCAGGGTTACAGGGTCTGGGTGGGATGCTCTTTGGAGGGTTGGTGTGGACCCAATGGGCTGAATGGCCTGTTTCCGCACAGTAGGGACTCTATGATTCTTGCAGAGAGGAGGGGCAGGTTTTGAAGTGGATTTAGTGAGTTAGAGAGGTATATGGAGATCTTTGTAAGAGAGCATGAGGCAAACCCTGAAGGATAAATTGAACTGTTCTCACAACAGTGAGAGTTCTGAGGCAGCGAAGGATTGAATTTCATTAGTTCAGTTCACTGAAAGCAGTAATCAAAATGGCTGATGTAATGTTGGCCTGTATCTCAAAGGGGAGGAATATAAAAACATCAAAGGAACAGAAAGCTGTATAATCAACTTTGGGGAGTTCAGTCTGGCTACTCAGGAAGTTATACAGTCCTTGGAGGGAGTGAGTGTAAATTAATCAGCAATAGATTTGCACTTGATTATGCTTTGAGCGGTGATCAAATTGAGGTAATTAAAAAATGGAGAACAGTGCTCCCAGCCAGCGAGAAGTGGGGTCTCTGTGTGACTTCAGCCAGTGTGGGGAATTGAACCTGCACTGTTGGTATCGCTCTGCATTACAAAGCAGCTGGGAGAAAGTGGGGACTGCAGATGCTGGAGATCAGAGTCGAGAGTGTGGTGCTGGAAAAGCACAGCATCCGAGGAGCAGGAGAGTCGACGTTTTGGGCAGGAGCTCTTCATCGGAATGTGGGGTGGGGGAGCTGAGAGATAAATGGTAGGCGGGTGGGGCTGGGGGTAAAGCTGGGAGTCTCAGAGCAGAGAGGACAACCCTGTGTGGGGGAGGGTGCAGTGAGAGAGAGAGAGAGACACTCACTGAGCTTCTTGTAGAGAAAGGAGGAGAGCTTTTTCAAGGAGTCATGGTGTGGAGATGCCGGTGTTGGGCTGGGGTGGACAAAGTTAAAAATCACACAACACCAGGTTATAGTCCGACAGGTTTATTTGGAAGCACTAGCTTTCAGAGTGTTGCTCCTTCATCAGCTGGTTGTGGAGTATGAAATCATAAGACACAGAATTTATAGCGAAAAGTGATGTAACTGAAATTATATATTGAAAACGACCTGGATTGTTTGTTAAGTCTCTCATCTTTTAGAATGACCATGTTGGTTTCAGTTTTTCCATATGTAAATCGCAAAACTTTTTTTAAAAGTTATATTCTCAAGTGAACTTTAACAATTGGTGTCTGTCAGCCCAGATAATGTATTGAAGGTGTGAGTTCCCCTGTGTGATACTATCTGTGCCATAATGTTTAGACTGCTTCTAATCTTAAAAAAATGAATTTACAGAATCTTACATGCATTCATGCAGTTTTTGAGTCAAGTACAATTAACTCTGCAAGTACAAACCTTACACAGTAAACTTTTGCTATAAATTCTGTGTCGTATGGTCTTATACTCCACAACCAGCTGATGAAGGAGCAACACTCCGAAAGCTAGTGCTTCCAATTAAACCTGTTGGACTATAACCTGGTGTTGTGTGATTTTTAACCGCGATTCAAGGTGGGCATCCTTGGAAGAGGATTTGTAGTAAGGTTATAATCCACTGGGAGAAAGTGAGTCATAAAGTCATAAAGTATGGTGCTGGAAAAGCACAGCGAGTCAGGCACCTTCCCCCTTCTCCACAGCCCCACCCCCCCTCCACAGCCCCCATTGGACCCAACCCCCGCCCCCACATTCCACCTCCCCACGTCGATTCTTCTGCTCATCGGATGCTGCCTGACCAGCTGTACTTTTCCAGCGCCACACTTTTTGACTCTGATCTCCAGCCTCTGCAGTCCTCACTTTCCCCCATCACGAACCAGCTGCCCAGGCAACTGAGCTAACCAACCCCAGCCCAGAGTAGCTGAGAACTCCACAGATACACTCCTCCCATCTGAGCGGGGAAATTCCTCCTCATCTCTGTCTTAAATTGGCAACCCCTTATTGTGAGATTATGCCCTCTGGTCCCAGACTCTCCCATAAGGGGGGACGACTTCTCCATGTCTACCCTGTAAAGTCATCAAAGGATCTTACACGTTTCAATGAGGTCACTTCTCATTCCAATGAGTACAAGCCCAACTTCCCCCTCATGAGACAGTTCTTCCATACTGGTGGCAGTCTAGTGAACCTTCTCCAGACTGTCACCAATGCCAGAATGTCTTACCAAAGTTCTTCAATCTACCCTCATCAGTGAAGTTCCTCATCCCTGGGACCATGTTTGGAAGTCGCTTCTGCATGCTGTCCAATGCATTCACGTGTTTCCTATAACGAGGTGCCCATGACTGTACGCTGTAGATGGAAAAGTCAACCAAAGGGCAAAGTGCAAGAAAATTGAGTTGAAATGGAAGATCAGCCAGGATTTTAATGAGTGACAGAGCAGCCTCAAGAGGCCGACTGGTCTGCTCCTGTTCTGATTTGCTACGTTTTGATGTACTGACAGGGCACACAGAAGCAGTCCACGCAACAAGATCTGGACATTATCCAGGCTTGGGCTGACAAGTGGCAAGTAACATTCATGCCACACAAGTGCCAGGCTATGACCATCACCAATAACAGACCATCTAACCACTGCCCCCCGACATTCAATGTTGTTACCATCACTGAATCCCCCACTATCAACATCCTGAGGGTTACCATTGACCAGCAACTCAACTGGACTCACCACAGTGGATACAAGAGCAGGTCAGAGGCTGGGAAACCTCTGAGTAACTGACCTCCTGACTCCCCAAAGCCTGCCCACCATCGACAAGGCACAAGTCAGGAGTGTGATGGAATACTCCCCAATTGTCCTGGATGGGGGCAGCTCCAACAACACTCAAGAAGCTCGACACCATCCAGGATAAACCAGCCCCCGCTCGACTGGCACCACATCCACAAGCATCCCCTCCCTCCACCACTGATGCTCAGTAGCAGCAGCGTGTACCATTTACAAGATGCACTGCGGAAATTCACCAGAGATCCTTAGACAGCATGTTCTGAATCCATGGCCACTTCCGCCTAGAAGGACAAGATCAGCAGATACATGAGAACACCACCCCCTGCAAGTTCCCCTCCGAGCCACTTACCATCCTGACTTGGAAATATATTGCCGTTCCTTCAGTGTCGCTGGGTCAAAATCCTGGAATTCCCTCTCTCAGGGCATTGTGGGTCAACCCAGAGCAGGGGGACTGCAGCGGTTCAAGAAGGCAGCTCACCCCCACCTTCTCAAGGGGCAACTAGGGACGGGGCAATAAATGCGAGCCCAGCCAGTGACACCCACATTGCACAGATGAATTAGCGATTTCTTCTAGTGAGGGGGTCTAGAAGCAAAGGCCATATCTTAAAGTCTAAGCTGGGCCAAATAAGAATGAATTCACTTTTCCATCCAAAGGCTAGGATTCGAACTGCCTCAAAGTTGCTGCCTGTCATTTCCCAGACCTATAGCAACAGATTTTATTTGTCGGGTGGGACGCAGAGTGATGGATGGTGAGTGGAATTAATCTCCTGAAAACGGCAGAACAGACTTGACCTGTTGAATGGCCTCGTGCACTTCCTTTGATATCACAGCTTTCAAATCGATCCTAGGCCTGCCAAATGTGTTGAGCTGTTTCTAAGGGACATTATACAAAGTGGGCTCTGCACAAAGGCAAGTCTTTACCTGCATTAAAAATCCATCTATCATTTAATGAATCCAGATCCCCTTCAAATGCTCTGAGCATTTATTCCCCGGGCAATTATCGTGACGTCATTAACAAATTATATAGCATTACTGAAATTACTCATACCCAGATTGTCAATGCCATTCAAAGATTGTAATGGATCTTAAGCCTCCACATGTTCTGTGTCTGGTCTAGACTCAAAGGGACAGTTTGACCAGCCGCAGTATTGGGTGCAGGGGTTTGCATGACTGCCCCACACTGGCTGAGGAAGCCAGTCAGTCACCATTGCATTATCTGCTGCTTTGGCAGTATGTTCAGCAGCGGGCACCGGGTGCAGGGTACATTGGCATGGTGCCCAGATAGGTTGCTTGTCTTAAAGGTAACCCATCCCCTGCTCTAAGGGCAGATTTACACCAGGTGTAGGAGCTGACTGAAGAGCCTTGGACAGGAATTGCTGCAAAGTACAGGACTTACAAATGGAGGCAGATCAGAGAGACTGAATTCTTATAGAAACAGAGGATCCACATTGGCACCAATGACATAGGTAGGAAGAGGGATGAGGATGTTAGGCAGGCTTTCAGGGAGCTAGGTTGGAAGCTCAGAGTTAGAACAAATAGAGTTGTTGTCTCTGGTTTGTTACCTGTGCCACGTGATAGAGAGTTGAGGAATAGGGAGAGAGAGCAGTTAAATGCGTGGCTACAGGGATGGTGCAGGAGGGAGGGATTCCGGTATCTGGATAACGGGGGTTCTTTCTGGGGAAGGTGGGACCTCTATAAACAGGATGGTCTACACCTGAACCTGAGGGGCACCAGTATCCTTGGGGGGAGGTTTGCTAGTGCTCTTTGTGGGGGTTTAAACTAACTCTGCAGGGGCATGGGAACCTAGACTGTAGCTTTAGGGTGCAGGATCTGGAGTGTAGGGAGGTTAGGAACATGGCATCAATCTCGAAGGAGGGTGCCTGTAAACAGGAAAGTGGCTTGAAGTGTGTATACTTTAATGCGAGAAGTATATGAAATAAGGTAGGTGAACTTGCAGCGTGGGTTGGTACCTGGGATTTCAATGTTGTGGCTATTACGGAGACATGGGTAGAACAGGGACAGGATTGGCTGTTACAGGTTCCAGGGTTTAAATGTTTTAGTAGGGTCAGAGGTGGGGGTAAAAGAGGGGGGGGTGTGGCATTGCTTGTCAAAGATAGTATTACAGCGGTAGAAAGGACGATGGATGAAGACTCGCCATCTGAGGTAGTTTGGGCTGAGGTTAGGAATAGGAAAGGTGAGGTCACCCTGTTAGGAGTTTTCTACAGGCCTCCTAATAGTCCAAGAGATGTAGAAGAAAGGATTGCGAGGATGATTCAGGAGAAGAGTGAAAGTAATAGGGTGGTTGTTATGGGGGCTTTAACTTTCCTGATATTGACTGGGGAAGCTATTGCTCGAGTACATTAGATGGGTCAGTGTTTGTCCAATGTGTGCAGGAGGGTTTCCTGACACAATATGTGGACAGGCCAACAAGAGGTGAGGCCATACTGGATTTGGTTCTGGGTAACGAACCAGGCCAGGTGTTAGAATTGGAGGTAGGTGAGCACTTTGGGGACAGTGACCACAACTCGGTGACTTTTACTCTAGTGATGGAGAGGGATAAGTGTGCACTGCAGGGCAAGAGTTATAGCTGGGGGCAGGGAAATTATGATGCGGTGAGGCACGACTTAGGATGCGTGGCTTGGAAAAGTAGGCTTCAAGGGAAAGGTGCAATCGATATGTGGAGCTTGTTCAAGGAGCAACTATTGAGTGTCCTTGATAAGTATGTACCTGTCAGGCAGGGAGGAAAGGGTCGTGTGAGGGAGCTGTGGTTTAATAAGGAATTGGAATCCCTTGCAGATGTTCACAGGTAAAGGGACGGCTGGAAAATGGGAAACCTTCAGAAATGAGATAACGAGAATCCAGAGAAAGTATATTCCTATTAGGGTGAAAGGAAAGGCTGGTATATGTAGGGAATGCTGGATGACTAAAGAAATTGAGGGTTTGGTTAAGAAAAAGAAGGAAGCATATGTCAGGTATAGACAGGATAGATCGAGTCAATCCTTAGAAGAGTATAAAGGAAGTAGGAGTATACTTAAGAGGGAAATCAGGAGGGCAAAAAGAGGACATGAGATAGCTGTGGCAAATAGAATTAAGGAGAATCCAAAGGGTTTTTACTAATATATTAAGAACAAAGGGCAACTAGGGAGAGAATAGAGCCCCTCAAAGATCAGCAAGGTGGCCTTTGTGTGGAGCCACAGGAGATGGGGGAGATACTAAATGAGTATTTTGCATCAGTATTTACTGTGGAAAAGGATAAGGAAGATATAGACTGTAGGGAAATAGATGGTGACATCTTGCAAAATGTCCAGATTACAGAGGAGGAAGTGCCGGATGTCTTGAAACATGTTTAAAAGTGGATAAATCCCCAGGACCTTATCAGGTTTACCCTAAAGCTCTGTGGGAAGCTAGAGAAGTGATTGCTGGGCCTCTTAGTGAGATATTTGTATCATCGATAGTCACAGGTGAGGTGCCGGTAGACTGGAGGTTGGCAAACGTGGTGCCACTGTTTAAGAAGGGTGGTAAGGACAAGCCAGAGAACTATAGACCAGTGAGCCTGACCTCAGAGGTGGGCAAGTTGTTGGAGGGAATCCTGAGGGACAGGATGTACATGTATTTGGAAAGGCAAGGACTGATTAGAGATAGTGCGTGGGAAATCATGTCTCACAAACTTCATGGAGTTTTTTGAAGAAGTAACAAAGAGGATTGATGAGGGCAGAGCAGTAGATGTGATCTATATGGACTTCAGTAAGGCGTTCGAAAAGGTTCCCCATGGGAGACTGATTAGCAAGGTTAGATCTCAGAGAATACAGGGAGAACTAGCCATTTGGATACAGAACTGGCTCAAAGGTAGAAGACAGAGGGTGGTGGTGGAGGGTTGTTTTTCAGACTGGAGGCCTGTGACCAGTGGAGTGACACAAAGATCGGTGCTGGGTCCTCTACTTTTCGTCATTTACATAAATGATTTGGATGCGAGCATAAGAGGCACAATTAGTAAGTTTGCAGATGACTCCAAAATTGGAGGTGTAGTGGACAGCGAAGAGTGTTACCTCAGATTACAACAGGTTCTGGACCAGATGGGCCAATGGGCTGAGAAGTGGCAGATGGAGTTTAAATGCAAGGTGCTGCATTTTGGGAAAGCAAATCTTAGCAGGACTTATACACTTAATGGTAAGATCTTAGAGAGTGTTGTTGAACAAAGAGACCTTGGAGTGCAGGTTCATAGCTCCTTGAAAGTGGAATCGTAGGTGGATAGGATAGTGAAGAAGGCATTTGGTATGCTTTCCTTTATTGGTCAGAGTATTGAGTACAGGAGTTGGGAGGTCATGTTGCGGCTGTACAGGACATTGGGTTAGGCCACTGTTGGAATATTGCGTGCAATTCTGGTCTCCTTCCTATTGGAAAGATGTTGTGAAACTTGAAAGGGTTCAGAAAAGATTTTCAAGGATGTTGCCAGGGTTGGCGGATCTGAGCTACAGGGAGAGGCTGAACAGGCTGGGGCTGTTTTCCCTGGAGTGTCAGAGGCTGAGGGGTGACCTTATAGAGGTTTACAAAATTATGAGGGGCATGAATAGGATAAATAGACAAAGTATTTTCCCTGGGGTCAGGGAGTCCAGAACTAGAGGGCATAGGTTTAGGGTGAGAGGGGAAAGATATAAAAGAGACCTAAGGGGCAACTTTTTCATACAGAGGGTGGTACATGTATGGAATGAGCTGCCAGAGGATGTGGTGGAGGCTGGTACAATTGCAACATTTAAGAGGCATTTGGATGGGTATATGAATAGGAAGGGTTTGGAGGGATATGGGCGGGGTGCTGGCAGGTGGGACGAGATTGGGTTGGGATATCTGGTCAGCACCTCGGGCTTGAGGCGCCTTCTCCCATGTCCTTACCCCAACCCCACCACACCAGGCCTTGTTATTTTCCTGGCCCTCGAATGCTGCCTTACCTGCTGTGCTTTTCCAGCAATACACTCTCAACTCTAATCTCCAGCATCTGCAGTTGTCACTGTCTCCTTGTTATCATATGGTCTGCTATCACACACAACCCAATGTTAGCCCCTAATTGTCCCCATTAGCAGCTATGCATTCTCCCAAGCTGGTCGCTATCTGTCTGTCCAACTGTTCTCTCTCTTTGGGCTTTATCTCCACCTATTGGTATGGTGGCTCAGTGGTTAGCACTGCTGCCTCACAGTGTCAGGGATCCAGGTTCAATTCCAGCCTGGGGTAGATGTCTGTATGGAGTTTGCACATTCTCCCCGTGTCTGCATGGGTTTCCTCTGGGTGCTCCGGTTTCATGAAGATGATCTCATGAAGTCACCGATTCTCCCACAATCCAAAGATGTGCAGGTCAGGGTGAATTGGCTATGCTAAATTGCCCTCAGTGTTAGGTGCATTAGTCAGAGGGAAATGGGTCTGGGTGGGTTACTCTTTGGAGGGTCGGTTTGGACTTGTTGGGCTGAAGGGCCTGTTTCCACACTGAAGGAAATCTAATCTAATCTATCCTTTACTCCTGACCCCCTACCCTACCTTCTGCATAAAAACCAACATTTTCCTAGCTACCATCAGTTCTGAGGAAGGGTCACTGGACCCAAAACGTTAACTCTGATTTCTCTCCAGAGATGCTGCCAGACCTGCTGAGCTTTTCGAGCAATTTCTGTTTTTGCTTGTGCATTAATCCTGAGACCCAGGTAACATTCCAGGGGACGTGGGTTCAACTCCTGCTCACAGCAGGTGGTAGAAATTGAACTCCCCAAAAAACATCAGATGTGAAGAGTTTGATACTCTAACCCATCTGGTTCACCAATGCCCCTGAAGAAAGGAAATTTGCCACCCTTGCCTGGTCTGACCTATGCATGACTCCAGACCCACAGCGATGTGTTGACTCTGAAATAATACCAAGAACTGCAGATGCTGAAAATCTGAAACAAAAACAGAAATTGCTGGAGGAACTCAGCAGTTTTGGCAGCATCTGTGGGGAGAGAAGACAGAGTTAATGTTTTGGGTCTGGTTCTGAAGAAGGGTCACTGGGCTAGAAATGTTGACTCAACTACTTTGTGGGCAATAAATTCGAGTTTAACCAACCCCTCACATCTCAGGAATGAATGTTTTTTTAGAAACTGCAAATGGTCTCAATGAATTCAAAATGAAAACTGTCTTTCTTTCCAGTCACTCTCAATAGCGTCATCCAGATAGCATGGAATCAGACCCTTTGGCCTAACACGTCCATGCTGACCAGGTTTACTAAACCCAACTAGTTCCGTTTGCCTGTGATTGGCTCATATCCCTCTGAACCATTCCTATTCATGTACCCAGCCAGATGCCCTTCAAACGTTGTAATTGTACCCCTTCCTCTAGTAGTTCATTCCATCCACACACCACCCTCTGAATGAAAAAGATTGCCCCTCAGGTCCCTTTTAAATCTTTCCCCTCTCACCTGAAACCTATGCCCTCTAGTATTGGACTCCCCTACTCTGGGGATAAGATTGTTGCTATTCACCCTATCTATACCCCTCATGATTGTATAAACCTCTACAAGGTCACCCCTCAACCACCTGTGCTCCAGGGAAAATGGGTTTCCTCCGGGTGCTCCATTTTTCTCTCAGTCCAAAAGCATTCGGGTTAGGTGGATTAGCCACGGGAAATGTAGGGTTACAGGAGAGGTGGATCGGGATGGGATGCTCTTCAGAGGGGCGGTGAGGACTCAATGGGCCGAATAGCCTGCTTCCACAATGTAAGGATTAGCGAGTTTTGAGAAGGTTTTGTAGCTCAGTTTGAGGTTCTGGATGTAGGTTTGCTCGCTGAGCTGGAAGGTTCATTTCCAGATGTTTTGTCACCCTACTAGGTAACACCTTCAGTGGGCCTCCAGGCAAAGCACTGCTGATAATTCCTGGTTAATATTATAGAATAAATAGAAAGCAGGAATTATCAGCAGTGCTTTGCCTGGAGGCCCACTGAAGGTGTTACCTAGTAGGGTGACAAAACATCTGGAAATTAACCTTCCAGCTCAGCGAGCAAACCTACATCCAGAACTATAAGGACTCTACAATTATCCAGCCCATCCTTACAACTCAAACCACCCTGTCCTGGTAATGTTCTTGTAAATCTTATTTTGCATCCTTTCCAGTTAAATAACAGCCTTCCTATTGCAGGGCGGCCGGAATTGTATGCAGTGCTCCAATTAACTATTAATTACCAATCAGCTCAGCATAAAACTCCACCGTATTGAACAGGCTGGGGCTATTTTCCCTGGAGCATTGGAGGCTGAGGGGTGACCTTGTAGAGGTTTACAAAATTATGAGGGGCATGGATAGAGTAAATGGGCAAAGTCTTTTCTCTGGGGTTGGGGAGTCCAGAACCAGAGGGCATAGGTTTAGGGTGAGAGGGGAAAGATATAAAAGAGACCTAAGGGACAACTTTTTCACACAGAGGGTGGTACATTTATGGGAATGAGCTGCCAGAGGAAGTGGTAGAGGCTGATACAATTGCAACATTTAAGAGGCATTTGGATGGGTATATGAATAGGAAGGGTTTGGAGGGAGATGGGCCGGGTACTGGCAGGTGGGACTAGATTGGGTTGGGATATCTGGTCGGCATGGACGGGTTGGACCAAAGGGTCTGTTTCCATGCTGTACATCTCTATGACTGTGACTATAACTCAGTTAGAATGTGCGAATGAGAAACTTTATCATTCCTTTTGTGTTCAGCACTCAAGCAAATCATTTTGCACTTCAGTGAGCAGCAGAAACATCTCTCCCGCATCTGTCCCCCGGCCAAGAAAGTACATTGTCAGGAAAAGCAATTTGAGTTTTGCAGCATACAGGGCTGCTGTGGACTCTGGTAGTCAATTAAACCCAGTTGGGAGAGGCCATGGAATCGTTCTGTCACGTCAATCAGGGTTGGCCCACTGTGCAGGACACTGATAAGAGGTTTGCATTAGCCTGCAAGATGACTCACATGCTCCATCTCGAAAGGTATTCGCAAAGAGACATCATCACCATGGCAACAACATACCTTTTCTTGTCCCTCTGTTGGCATTACCTCACCAGTAAGGTGGTTATCGACATACCAGGGGGAAAAAGGTTAATCGCTTTTGGAACTGCATAGTAATTAAAAACAAAAGGCAAAAAAATGATCGAACCTCAGTTCAATGTTAAACAGAAGAGTCACCGCATTTCCAAAGCAATGTGCTGGATTTTTGTAAAAATACATTCATAGCTGTGGGTGTTACTGGTCATAGTGTCATAGTGTCATAGAGTCATAGAGTCACAGTGTCATAGAGTCATAGTGTCATAGAGTCATCGAGTCATAGAGTCTTAGTGTCATAGAGTCTTAGAGTCTTAGTATCATAGAGTCATAGTGTCATAGTGTCATAGAGTCACAGAGTCATAGTCATAGAATCATAGAGTTGTAGTGTCATAGAACCATAGAGACATAAAACCATATAGGCATAATCTCATTGTGTTATAGAGTCATAGACTCATAGAGACATAGAACCATAGAGTGATAGAGACATATAGATTCATAGAGTCATAGAGACATAGAACCATACATACAGACATAGTGTCAGTGTCATAGAATCATAGAGCCAAAGACACATAGAGTCATAGAGCCATAGAGACATAGAATCATAGTGTTATAGAACCAGAGACATAAAACCATAGAGGCATAGTTTCATAGAGTCATAGAGACATAAAATCATAGAGTCATTGAGACATTGAACCATTGAGCCATAGAGTCATAAAGACATACAGTCATAGAGCCAAAGAGCCATACAGCACAGAAAAGAACCCTTCAGCCCAACTTGTCCATGTCAATCACGTTTCCAAGTTAAACCAATCACATTTGCCAGCATTTGGCCCATATCCCTCTAAACCTTTCCTATTCACGTACCTGTCGAAGTATCTTTTAAATGTTGTCATTGTACCAGCCTCCACCACTTCCTCTGGTAGCTCGTTCCATATACACGCCACCCTCTGCATGAAAACGTTGCCCCTCAGGACCCTTTTAAATCTTTCCCCCTCACATTAACCTCTTCCCTGTAGTTTTAGACAGCCTTACCCTGGGAAAAAAGACCTTGTCTATTCACCCTAGCCACCCCCCTCATGATTTTATAAACCTCTACAACGTCACAGATCCACATTCATTACCTGCTCCTAACTTCCTTTGAAAGGTCAGTGTGGAGTTATGGGCATTGAGTAGGGCCTGAGTCTTGGAGGGTGGGTGTAAGCCCTTTGGTGAGTCAGTGCAGATTAGATGGGCTGAATAGCCTCTTTCTACGTTGTCAGGATTCAATGATTTTATCCAATAGATTAGAGATTCCCTACAATATGGAAACAGGCCCAGCGAGTCCACATTGACCCACCAAAGAGTAACCCAACCAGACGCACTCCCCTAACACTATGGGGCAATTTAGAATGGCCAACCCACCCTAAACAGCACATCTTTGAATGGTGGAAAGAAACCAGAGCACCCAGAGGAAATCCATGCAGACATGGGGTGAATGTGCAAACTCCACACAAGACAGTCGCCTGAGGTGGGAATTGAACCCAGGTTCCTGACGCGGGGGGAAGCAGCAGTGCTAACCACTGAGCTACCGTGCCACCTATGATACATCAAAACTTCTGCATCAGAGCTAGCTTACTTTTTAAAGATTTTCCCTAATTAACCTGTTCAGAGGTGTTTTGACACACCTGTTACAAAGGTAGGGCTTGAACCCAGGCCTCCTTCTTCAAAGGTAGGGACACTATCGTTGCACCACAAGAGCCCTATGTGTCATATCTAATGTCCTAGGCCCAACCATCTTCAGCTGCTTCATCAATGACCTTCCCTCCATCGTAAGGTCAGACGTGAGGATATTCGCCGATGATTACACAATGTTCAGCACCATTCGCGATTCCTCAGATACTGAAGCAACAAGATCTGAGTGGCATTCAAAGTTTGAGTGATCAATGGCAAGTAACATTTGTGCCACACAAGTAAACATGGAAACATAGAAGATAGGAGCAGGAGGAGGCCGCTCGGCCCTTCCAGCTCGCTCCACCATTCATCACGATCATGGCTGCTTGTTCAACTCAGTAGCCTAATCCTTCTTTCTCCCCATAACCATTGATCCCATTCACCTCAAGTACTATATTCAGCCACCCCCCCCTTGAATACATTCAATGTTTTGGCATCAGCTACTTCCTGTGGTAATGAATTCCATGCGTTCTTTGGGTGGAGAAATGTCTCCTCATCCCCGTCCTAAATGATCCACCCCAAATCCTCAGACTGTGACCCCTGGTTCTGGATGCACCCACCATCAGGAACATCCTCCCTACATCCACCATCTAGTCCGGTTAGCATTTTTAAGTCTCTATGAGATTCCCCCCTTCTCGTCTGAACTCCAGCGAAAGCAATCCTAAACCCTGGTCAAGCTTAACCCTCATCTTAACCCTAGTCAATCTCTCCTCATACGTCAGTCCCGCCATCCCCAGAACCAGCCTGAGAAACTCTTGCTGCACTCCCTCGAGAGCAAGAGTATTCTTCCTCAGAAAAGGAGACCAAAACTGCCCACAATATTCTCGGTGTGGCCTCAGAGCCCAGTATAACTGCAACAATACATCCCTGCTCCTGTACTCGATACTTCTCACAATGAAGGCCAGCATACCATTTGCCTTCTTTGCCACCCGCATGCTTCCCTTCAGTGACTGGTGCACAAGGACACCCAGGTCCCACTGCACACTCCCCTCTCCCAACTTACAGCCATTCAGGTAGTCATCTGCCTTCTTGATTATGCTTCCGAATTGAATAACCTCACATTTATTCCAATTATACAGCAGCTGCCATTGATTTGCCCACTCACCCAACCTGTCCAGACCATGCTGAAGGATCTCTGCATCCACGTCACAGTTCACCCTCCCATCCAACTTGGTATCATCTGCAAACTTGGAAATGTTACATTTTGGTCCCTCATCCAAATCGTTAATACATATTGTGAATAGCGGGGGTCCTAGCACTGAACCCTGTTGTCCCCCACTAGTTATTGCTTCCCGTTTGAAAAGGACCCATTAATTCCTACTCTTTGCTTCCTCTCTATCCATCTCAATGCACTCCCCTCCAATCCCATGCGCCTTAATCTTGCACAATAATCTTTTATGCGAGACTTTGTCAAACGCTTTCTAAAAGTCAAATATACCACATCGACTGGCTCCCCCTTGTCAACTCTGCTTGTTATATCTTCATAGAATTCCAACAGATTTGTCAAGCATTATTTGCTCTTCATAAATCCACACTGCCTCTGTCTGATCCTGCCACTGCTTTCTAAATGCTCTGCTATAAAGTCCTTGGTAATGGATTCGAAAATTTTCCCCATTACCAATGTTAGGCGTACTGGTCTAGCATGTTTGGAGAAGATTTGTAGCTCAGGTTGAGGTTCTGGATGTAGCTTCACTCGCTGAGCTGGAAGGTTCATTTTCAGATGTTTTGTCACCCTACTAGGTACCATCATCAGTGGGCCTCCAGATGAAGCACTGGTGGTACGACCTGCTTTCTACTTATGTGTTTAGGTTTCCTTGGGTTGGTGATGTCATTTCCTGTGGTGACATCATTTCCTGTTCGTTTTCTCAGGGGGTGGTAGATGGGGTCTAACTTGATGTGTTTGTTGATAGAGTTTTGGTTGGAATGCCATGCTTCTAGGAATTCTCATGAGTGCCTCTGTTTGGCTTGTTCTAGGATGGATGTGTTGTCCCAGTCGAAGTGGTGTCCTTGCTCATCTGTATGTAAGGATACTAGTGAGAGAGGGTCATGTCTTTTGGTGGCTAGTTGATGTTCACATATCCTGGTGCCTAGTTTTCTGCCTGTTTTTCCAATGTAGTGTTTGTTACAGTTCTTGCAAGGTATTTTGTAAATGACATTAGTTTTGCTTGTTGTCTGTATAGGGTCTTTCAAGTTCATTAACTGCTGTTTTAGTGTGTTGGTGGGTTTGTGGGTTCCCATGATGCCAAGGGGTCTGAGTAGTCTGGCAGTCATTTCTGAGATGTCTTTGATGGAGGGGAGAGTGGCGAGGGTTTCTGGACGCGTTTTGTCTGCTTGTTTGGGTTTGTTACTGAGAAGTCGACGGACTGTGTACGTTGGATACCCGTAATTTTTGAATACACTACACAGGTGATTTTTTTTTTCTTCTGCTCTGTGTAGTTCCTCTGTGCTGCAGTGTGTGGTGGCTCATTGAAATAACATTCTAATGCAGCTTCGTTTGTGAGTGTTGGGGTGATTGCCAATGATGATAACTGACAATCCGGCCGCGACCTCCCACAATGGATACGATGTTAAAAATCACACAACACCAGGTTATAGTCCAACTGGTTTAATTGGAAGCACTAGCTTTCGGAGCGCTGCTCCTTCATCAGGTGGTTGTGAAGGAGCAGTGCTCCGAAAGCTAGTGCTTCCAAATAAACCTGTTGGATTATAACCTGGTGTTGTGTGATTTTTAACTTTGTAGACCCCAGTCCAACACTGGCATCTCCAAATCATGTATGCAATGGTCAAGACGGCACAACAACGCTTCTTCTTCCTCAGGGGGCTCAGGAAATTCAGCAAGTCCATAAAGACCCTCACCGACTTTTACTGATGTCCCAAAGAAAACAAACTGTCCGGGTGCATAACGGCCTGATACGACAACTGCTCTGCCCAGGACTGTAGGAAACTACAGAAGGGGGTGTGCACAGCCCAGACCATCACAGAAGCCAACCTCCCATCCATGGGCTCCATTTACATCTCACGTTGCCGTGGACAGGCTGCCAACATCATCAAAGACCCATCACACCCCGGTAATGCTCTACTGTAACCTCTTCCATCAGGCAGAAGATACAGAAGCCCCTGAACACTCGCATCGACAGGTTCAAGAACAGCTTCTTCCCTGCCGTTCTTAGACTGCTGCATGGACCTCCCTAACTTCGAATCTAATGTTGATCTTCCTTTGTTCACCTCCTGTGTAACCTTGTATGCCTCACACTGTTCAAGCACCCTATAGTCTGTGTGGCCTTGCTTATCATGTATGACCTGCCCAAACTGTACTCAAAAACAAAACTTTTCACTGTCCTTAGGCACATGTGACAATAATGAATCAGATCATCTTCTCAGTATAGTCACTAAGGCTTTGGAAAAGGTACTGAAGTGTTTTGATTCAAGAGAGGCAGAACTTGCATTAATGAATCTGTACATCTGTAATTAGCAGATTAGAAGCTCGCTGTCTCATATGTTCGGTCTTAATTAAAACAATTAAAACAAGACAGGCTACATGAGCAAGACGGACTCATTAAAGAATTCCTTAAAGAGCGAACGTCATTAATGAAATGGTACATTTGCATGGAGCTTATTGCCAATAAACAGCCCTCGCTAAAAAGTAACATCCAATAAAATTAATCGACCCCAAAATTCAAATAAACAGTCAGTGACATTAATTAGAGCCCTGGTTGGTTTAATTTCCAGGATCTTTTGAATAATAGCTGCGTTGGAAATGGTGCACGTCAGGAATCTCAGATACAAATGGTCAGGACAAGTGAATGTGCCTCTTCATAATGAATCACAGTAAAGGATCAAGGAACAGCCAGTTCCACAAGATTAGATTCCTTACAGTGTGGAAACAGGCCCAACAAATCCACACCAACCCTCTGAAGAGCAACCCACCCAGACCCATTTCCCTTTGACTAACGCACCTAACACTATGGGCAATTTAGCACGGCCAATTCTTTGGACTGTGGGAGGAAACCCACGCAGACACGGGGAGAATGCACAAACTCCACATAGACAGTCACCCAAGGTTTGGAATCGAACCTGGGGCCCTGGCACTGTGCAGCAGCAGTGCTAACCACTGAGCCACTGCTCCACTCCAGAACTAGGTTGCGTCAGGCACAAGCCAGGAGTGAGAGGGAACACTCCCCACTTGCCCCTGGATGGGGGCAGCTCCAACAGCACTCAAGAAGCTCAACACCATCCAGGAGAAAGCAAACCCCACTTGACTGGCACCACATCCACAAGCATCCACTCCCTCCACCACCACTGTCCATGTACTATCTACAATTCTTCAATGCTCATCCAACTAGATCTTCCACACCTCTGATGCTTTAAAATGGAAAGGGCGGCAGATACGTGGGAACTGCCAACACCTACGATTTCCCCTCCAAGCCACTCATCATCCTGACTTGGAAACACATCGCTGTTCCTTCAGTGCCGCTGGGTCAGAATGCTGGAACCCCTTCCCCAAGGGCTGCAGCAGTTCAAAGAAAGTTCACTACCAACTCCTCCAGGGACAATTAGAGATGGGCAATAAATACTGGCCTAACTAGTGAGACCTATATCTATTAAACTAGCACAAAACGATCAGAATTCAGAGTCACATTAGGATTCACGGTTGGAAAGGGATTGAAAATTGGGCAGCACAGTGCCGCAGTGGTTAGCACTGCTGCCTCACAGCGCCAGGGGCCCAGGTTCGATTCCAGCCTCGGGTCTGTGTGGAGTTTACACATTCTACCCTTGTCTGTGTGGGTCTCCTTCAGTTTCTTCCCACAGTCCAAAGATGTGCAGGTTAAGTAGATGGGCCATGCCAATTGTGTCACAATATCCAGGGATGTGTAGGCTGATGGATTAGCCATTGGAAATGCAGGGTTACAGGGATAGTGTGGGTGGGATGGTCTTTACACATCCGGGGTGGGCTGAAACTCCTGCTTCCCCACTGTGGGGATGCTATTGTTTTAAAAATTTAGATTGTGGAAGAGTTAAATATTTTTGAACAAGACTCCACATTCACAGTTAATAGATTGCTATTAGAGTCGTTAATTGCATTTAACATTTAAGATGTTACAGGAAGGATATTATTAAGTTGGAGAGGTTTCAGAAAAGATTTACTGGGATTTATCCGTGCTGGGAGCAGAGGGTTTGAAATATAAAAGTAGACTGGAAGAACTGGGACTTTTCTTACTGAAATGTAAGACATTGTGGGGTGACTTTATAAAGGTTTATAAAATCAGGAGGGGCATAGATGAAGTGAATGGCAGGTGTTTTTTTCCCTCAGGCGGGGGGCATATTTTTAAGGTGAGAGGGAAAAGATTTTAAAAGACGTGAGGGGCAACGTTTTCACGCAGAGTGTGGTTTGTGTGTGGAATGAGCTGCCAGAGGAAGTGGTGGAGGCTGGTACAATTACAGCATTTAAAAGGCATCTGGATGGGTACATGATTAGGAAGGGTTTAGAGGGATATGGGCCAAATGCTGGCAAGTGGGACTAGGTCAATTTAGTATATGATTGACATAGACAATTTGGACTGAAAGGTCTGTTTCTGTGCTGTATGACTCCACAAGTGCCTGAGCTGTTACAACAGAACAGTAAGCTTCCGAGAGTCTATCCCTCTTTCTGCACCACAGGGATTCTATAATCACTGCCCCCTACTGCATAGAATTCCTACAATGTGGAAGCAGGCCATTTAGGCTATCAAATCCACACTGCCCCTCTTAAGAACATTGCGCCCAGACCCCAGACCCCTACCCTATCCCTCTAACCCTGCATTTCCAATGGCTAACCCACCTAGCCTGCACACTATGGGGCAATTCCTGATTAGGTGCTTTTGCCAGAAACGTCGATTTTCCTGCTCCTCGGATGCTGCCTGACCTGCTGTGCTTTTCCAGCACCACTCTAATCTAGACTCTGATCTCCAGCATCTGTAGTCCTCACTTTTGCCCAGGCAATTTAGCATGGCCAACCCATCCTAACCTGCACATCTTTGGACTGTGGGAGGAAACCAGAGGAAACCCACACAGACACAGGGAGAATGTGCAAACTCATTCCTGATGAAGGGCTCCTGCCTGAAATGTCGATTCTCCTGCTCCTCGGATGCTGCCTGACCTGTTGTACTTTTCCAGCATTACTCTAATCTTGACTCTAAACTCCACACAGACAGATGCCCGAGGGTGGGATTGGACCCGGGTCCCTGGCGCTGTGAGGCAGCAGTGCTAACCACTGAGTCACCATGCCACCCAAATGCAGGCTAGTGGGTTAGCCAAGCTAAATGCAGGGTAACAGGGATAGTGTAGAGTAAGGTGCGTCTGGGGTGGAAAGCTCTTTGGAGGATCAGTCAAATGGCCTCTCTCCACACCATAGGGATTCTATGATTCTATAATCTTCATTCCTTGACCCCACATCCCTTTTCGGCAGACTCCACACCCCTCCCCCATCCCTGCCAACCCTCATGGACCCCCCGTGGAATCTGCAGACCCCAATTTGAGAAGACACGGACTGGTTGACAGGGAGCGATGGCAATGGCAGGTCAAATGGCTCTGTTATTGTCATGCAATTGTCAGGTCATTCGGAGGGCCAGCCCTGTGAACCTCGGTCCTTTGTCAACCGGTAATTCCCTCGTCCTTGAAATTGCTGCAAGGTTCAAGTTTGAAGTGGAACAAAGACAAATGTGGATTTGACAGCCCCAAACTGGCACTCGGTGTTAACTTTATCATTAATGAGGAGGTTAGACCTGACAAAGTGAGTTTCTCAACAGCTGAGACCAGGCCAGACCCACTGCACAACAAAAGCTCTGCATTGGAGTTAATTACTCGGTCAGAATCATGTCAAGCCTCTCAGTCCAGGAATAAATGGTTACAAGAGGCGGCAGGAGCTGGCGGGAGTTGTCAAGGTGAGGAAATAAATACAGACTTTTATTTACAACGCACTTTTTACTGCGATGTGACAGCTCAACGTACTTCATTGCTACATTTCCTATCATGAGTAGCTTCTTAAATTTAGTTTTGGAAGGGGTGGTTTCAGTGAATTACTCAGAGCAGGAGGAGGCCATTCGGCCCCTCGAGCATGTTCCACCATTCAATAGGAGCGTGGCTGATCATCCGACTCCATCTCCTGCTCCTGTTCTCTCCATGTACCCTTTGACCTCAAGAATTATATCATTCAATGGTTTGGCCTCGATTGCTCAAAGAATTCCATGGACCCACCACTCGAGAATTCTAGCCTATATGCAAAGTGCGATCATTAAGACTGTTAGATGATAGGGTCAGAAATTTGGCCATTCGGCCCATCAAATCTGCTCCACCATTCGATCATGGCTGATAGGTTTTTCAACCCATTCTTCCACTTTCTCCCTTAACCTTTGAACCCCTTGGCATTTCAAGAATGTATCTATCGCTGTCTTAAATATCCTCAATCACCAGGCTTTCACAGCCTTCTGTGGCAATGAATTCCATAGGTTCACCACTCTCTGGTGAAAGATTTCTCCTAATCTCCATTCTAAAAGTCTTCCCCTTTACTCTATGGCTGCAAATGGAAACATCTTCCCAACATTCACTCTGTCCAGGCCGTTCAGTAGTCTGTAAGTTCCCATCAGATCCCACTCGTCCTTCTAATCTTCATTGAGTATAGTCCCAGAGTCCTCAAACATTCCTTAGATGTTAAGCCTTTCATTACTAGGATCATTCTCATGAACCTCCTCTGGACCAGTTCCAGGGCCAATACATCCTTCCTGACGTTTGGGGCCTAAAATTGCTCACAATACTCTAAATGTGGTCTGACCAGAGCCTTATAAAGCTTCAGAAGTACATCCCTGCTTTTGTACTCTAGTCCGCTCAAGATAATTGACAACATTGTATTCCTAATTACCGACTCAACATGCAAGTTTACCTTAAGATAATCCTGGACTAGGACTCCCAAGTTCCTTTGTACGCCAGATTTCTGAATTTTCTCCTCATTTAGAAAATAGTCCATGCCTCTATTCCTCCTTTCAAAGTGCATGACCTCACACTTCCCCACTTTGTATTTCATCTGCTACTTCTTAGCCCACTCTCCTAATGTGTCTAAATCTTTTTGCAGCCTCCCTGCCTCCTCAATACCACCTGACCCTCAACCTCTTTGTATCATCTGCAAACTTAGCCAGAATGTTCTTAGTTCCTTCATCCAGATCATTAATGTAGAAAGTGAAATGTTGTGGTCTCAGCACTGACCCTTGTGGAACGCCCACTAGACACTGGCTTCCACCCTGAGAAGGACCATTTTATACCCACTGTCTGCCTTCTGAAAGACACCCAATCTTCTATCCATGCTAGTACCTAGCTTCTATCTTACTCAGCAGCCTCCTGTGCACCATTTCAAAGGCCTTCTGCAAGTCCAGATAGATAATATGCATTGGCTCTCCTCAGTCTAAACCGCTCATTACTTATAGACTCATGGAGTCATAGAGATGTACAGCACAGAAACAGACCCTTCAGTCCAACCCGTCCATGCTGACCAATCTAGTCCCACCTGCCAGTACCCAGCCCATATCCCTCCAAACCCTTCCTATTCATATACCCATCCAAATGCCTTTTAAATGCTGTAATTGTACCAGCCTCCACCACTTCCTCTGACAGCTCATTCCATACACGTACCACCCTCTGCGTGAAAACGTTGCCCCTTAGGTCTCTTTTATATCTTTCCCCTCTCACCCTAAACCTATGCCCTCTAGTTCTGGACTCCCTGACCCCAGAGAAAACACTTTGACTATTTATCCTATCCATGCCCCTCATGATTTTATAAACCTCCATAAGGTCACCCCTCAGCCTCCGATGCTCCAGGGAAACAGCCCCAGCCTGTTAAGCCTCTCCCTATAGCTCATATCCTCCAACCCCGGCAACATCTTTGTAAATATTTTCTGAACCCTTTCAAGTTTCACAACATCTTTCTGATGGGAAGGAGACCAGAATTGCATGCAATATTCCAACAGTGGCCTAACCAATGTCTTATATAGCCACGACATGACCTCCCAATCCTGTATTCAATGCTCTGACCAATAAAGGAAAGCACACCGAACGCCTTCTTCACTATCCTATCTACCTACAACTCCACTTCCTCAAAGAATTCTAACAGATTTGTCAGGCATGACGTCCCCTTGATGAGGCCATGCTGACTTTGCCCTATTATACTATGCACTTCCAAGTATTCAGAAATCTCATCCTTCACAATGGACTGCAAAACCTTACCAACGACTGAGGTCAGGCTAAACGGTCTATAATTTTCCATCTTTTGTCTTACTCCCTTCTTAAACAGGGGGGCTTACATTAGCAATTTTCCAGTCCTGTGGGAGGGTCCAGTGAGACCAGGAAGATCACTACTAAAAGCTGTTGTAACGCAGAAGTCAGCTGATTTCAGACAAACAGCAATGTAACCATTTTGTTTTGCAGCTCACCTTCTCAAAGGCAAATAGGAACAGGTGTGGACAGTGATGCCTATATTCCATGAGTGAATGAAGACAAAAGTAATGTTGCGATGTCTTGAGTGTACCCAATGTGATAATGCCAGACAGTGGATATGGGAGATCTATCTAACCTTCAGAGGGAACAGACTTGTTTTGTACAGGCTCCATAAAGTCCTCAGCAATGATGCCTGACTAATGATGTCATTGTACTTAATTGCTATCACATAATGAACAATCTTGTCCACTGAATCAAGTGCCTTCCCTTGTTCAGCCTACCGGTGGGTCTATGCTGTGACACTTGTAGCACCGTGGCTCAGTGGTTAGCACTGACGCCTCACAGCACCAGAGACCCAGGTTCGTTTGCACCCTCAGGCAACTGTCTGGGTGGAATTTGCACGTTCCCCCCTGAGTCTGCATGGGTTTCCTCACCCTGTCCAAAGATATGTAGGTGAGGGTGGATTGGCTGAGGGGAAATTTCCCCATAGTGTCCAGGGATGTGCAGGTTAGGGTGGATTGGCTGAGGGGAAATTTCCCCATAGTGTCCAGGGATGTGCAGGTGAGGGTGGATTGGCTGAGGGGAAATTTCCCCATAGTGTCCAGGGATGTGCAGGTTAGATTGGATTGGCTGAGGGGAAATTTCCCCATAGTGTCCAGGGATGTGCAGGTTAGAGTGGATTGGCTGAGGGGAAATTTTCCCATAGTGTCCAGGGATGTGCTCGTGAGGGTGGAATGGCTGAGGGGAAATTTCCCCATAGTGTCCAGGGATGTGCAGGTTAGGGTGGATTGGCTGAGGGGAAATTTCCCCATAGTGTCCAGGGATGTGCAGGTGAGGGTGGATTGGCTGAGGGGAAATTTCCCCATAGTGTCCAGGGATGTGCAGGTTAGATTGGATTGGCTGAGGGGAAATTTCCCCATAGTGTCCAGGGATGTGCAGGTTAGAGTGGATTGGCTGAGGGGAAATTTTCCCATAGTGTCCAGGGATGTGCTCGTGAGGGTGGAATGGCTGAGGGGAAATTTCCCCATAGTGTCCAGGGATGTGCTCGTGAGGGTGGAATGGCTGAGGGGAAATTTCCCCATAGTATCCAGGGATGTGCAGGTGAGGGTGGATTGGCTGAGGGGAAATTTCCCCATAGTGTCCAGGGATGTGCTCGTGAGGGTGGAATGGCTGAGGGGAAATTTCCCCATAGTATCCAGGGATGTGCAGGTTAGGATGGATTGGCTAGGGGGGAATTTTCCTATAGTATCCAGGGATGTGCAGGTGAGGGTAGATTGGCTGAGGGGAAATTTTGCCATATTATCCAGGGATGTGCAGGTTGGGATGGATTGGCTGGGGGGAAATTTTCCCATAGTGTCCAGGGATGAGCAGGTTAGAATGGATTGGCTGAGGGGAAATTTCTCCATAGTATCCAGGGATGTGAAGGTTAGGATGGATTGGCTGAGGGAAGTTTCCACATAGTGTCCAGGGATGTGAAGGTTAGGATGGATTGGCTGAGGGGAAATTTCCCCCATAGTATACAGGGATGTGAAGGTTAGGGTGGATTAGCCATGGAAAATACAGGGTTACAGAGATAGAATAGGGAGTGGGATGCACTTTGGAGTGTAGATGTGTCCAAATGGCTTTCTTTCACACTTTAGGGATTCTAGGAACTAGCCAGAATACTGTGAACAATTTTGGGCCCAGGAGAGATAGACTGGCATTGGAGGCATCCAGAGAAGGTTCACTCAGCTGACTCCGGGGATTGGAGAGACTGACTAATGAGGAGATATTGAGTGGATTGGGCCTGAACCCATTGGAGTTTAGCAGCATGCGGACTGACCTTATTGAAACAGGGAAGAATCTTAGGAGACTTGTCAGGGTAAGGGTGGGAGAGTCTCCGACCAGAGGGAATAACCTCAGAGTAAAAGGGTCACATATATAAGACCGAGATGAGGTGAACTTTGTTTTCCCTCAGTGGGTGAAGAATCTGTGGAACTCTTCACAACAGAAGGCTGCTGAAGCTGGTGTATATTCAAGGCGGAAATAGATGGATTTTCAGTCACTCAAGGAGTCAAGGGATATGGGAAAGGAGAATGAAGTTGACGATTATCAGAATCATGTCTGACTCGATGGGCTGAATGGCTTACTTCTGCCCCGTGTCTTCTGGTCTTTAAACCGATGTTGTTTAGGGACTGCCATCTCTGTTAAGGCCCACCTCCCCCACGCAGTCCAGATCCCTCCTAGCTCTGTTCAGCTCAATCCACCTCCCCCAGCAGCCTCCCGTGTTCAAAGCAGCATGATCCCATTCCCTCCAAACAGTCCTGGTGAAATCCTCGTCAATCTGGGTTAGCACTGCTGCCTCACAGCATCAGGGTCTCAGGTTCGATCCCACCCTCGGGCAACTGTCTGTGTGGAGTTTGCACGTTCTCCCCGTGTCTGTGTGTGTTCCCTCCGGGTGCTCCAGTTTCCTCCCGCAGTCCAAACATGTGCAGGTCAGGGTGGATTGGCCGTGCTAAATTGCCCCATAGTGCTAGGTGCATTAGTCAGAGGGAAATGGGTGGGTTACTCTTTGGCGGGTCGGTGTGGACTGGTTGGGCCGAAGGGCCTGTTTCCACACTGTGGGGAATCTAATCTAATCTAATCTCGACACTCTCTCCAGTGCATTGCTTCTGGAGATGAAGGGGACAGAAACTAAACCCAGTGCTTAAGGTCTGGGCAAACTCATGATCTCTGCTTGGATTGGCTGAATTCCTTTGGCTAGCTCTTCCATTCACAACCCCATTCAGTTGTTGTTAATCCCTTGTCTGTGAATCATGAGGATCTAGGTTCAAACCCTCGGCCGGGGGGGGGAGGGGAGGGGAGCGAGGGGGGGGGTGTCTGTAATCCTGTACCTCTCACCTCTTGAACACTCTCTGACAAATGGATTTGATTACTGACTGCCTTGCATTCAGAACTCACAGAGAGAAAGTGAGGACTGCAGATGCTGGAGCTCAGAGTCGAAGTGTGTGGCGCTGGAAAAGCGCAGCAGGTCAGGGAGCATCCGAGGAGCAGGAGAATCGAGGTTTTGAGGCATAAGCCCTTCACCAGGAATGAAAGGCTTATGCCCGACACGTCGATTCTCCTGCTCCTCGGCTGATGCCTGACCTGCTGTGTTTTTCCAGCACCACACCCTTGATTCATAACTCACAGCCTTTTACCTTGGTTTTGCCTAGAACAGCTCCCTTCACCTATGACTTCCTACAGCTCAGGGAGCAGTGTCCTTGTCTCTGCTTTGATTTATTATTGTCCCATCTACCTAGATACAGTGAAAACTTTTGTTTTGCGTGCAGTATAGGCAACTATTACCATACAAAGTGCGTTAGCGTAATTGAACAGAGTGAGGAATATAGTGTTAAAGCTGCAGAGAAGATGCACAAAGAGTGAGATCAATGTTAAATTTAAAATTTGAGAGGTCCATTAACGGGGGGGGGGAAGCTGTTCTTGAATCTGTTAATACCTCTGTTTAAACCTTTGTATCTTCTACCTAATGGAAGAGGTTGGAAGCGAGTATAACTGGGGTAGGAGGGGTCTATAATGACGTTGGCTGCCTTCCCGAGGAAGTGGGAAGTGTAGACTGATTCAATGGATGGTCTGGGCTGTGTTCCAATCCCTCTGGAGTTCCTTATGGTCCTGGGCAGAGCACTTGCTGTATCACGCTGTGACGCATCCAGATAGGATGCTTTCGATGGTGCATCTCTAAAAAAATGGGAAGTCTTTGTAGACATGCCGAATTTCCTTAGCCTTCTGAGGAAGTAGAGGCGTTGTTGTTGTGCTTTCTTGACCGTCGCATCAACATGGCTTGGCCAGGGCAAGTCGCAAGGTTCTAGGTTTCAATTGCCACTCCAGCATTTGAGTACAAAAGCCCAGGTTGGCAGTGCAGTGCAGTACCAAGGGAGTGCAGCACAGTCAGAGATGCTGACTTCCAGAT
Source organism: Chiloscyllium punctatum (assembly GCF_047496795.1). NCBI lineage: Eukaryota > Metazoa > Chordata > Chondrichthyes > Orectolobiformes > Hemiscylliidae > Chiloscyllium > Chiloscyllium punctatum. The sequence goes on from NC_092767.1 coordinate 70,467,672, forward strand.
GAGATATTAATGAGGTTTGTGTCACAGGTAGACTGGGGCAGATGGGAAGGCGTTTAGCACACTGGCCTTGGTTTCTCAGACCTTTGAGTATAGAAGTTGGGAAGTGACGTTGAGGTTGTGCAGGACATTGCTGAGGCCTCTTCTGGACTATTGGGTCCAGTTCTGGTCACCCTGTAATAGGAAGGATATTATTAAGCTGGAGAGGGCTCAGAAGAGATTTACCAGGATGTTGTCAGGAATGGAGGGTTTGAGGTATAAGGAGAGGCTGGATAGGCTTGAATTTGTTTCACTGGATCATTCGAGGTTGAGGGGTAACCTTATCGAGGTTTATAAGATGATGAGAGGTATAGGTAAGGTGACGAGCTGGTGTCTTTTCCCTAGGATGGGGGATTTCAAGACTAAGGGCATATTTTTAAGGTGAGAGGAGAAAAATTTTGAAAAGACACGAGGGGCAACTTTTTCACACAGAGAGTGGCTTATGTGTGGAATGACCTTCCTGAGGAAGTGGTGGATACGGGCACAGTTATAATGTTTGAAAGGCATTGGGATAGGTACGTGAATGGGAAAGATTTGGAGGGATATGGGCCAGGAGCAGGCAGGTGGGGCTAGCTTAGTTTGGGATTATGGCTGGACTGAAAGGTCTGTTCCTGTGCTGTCGGACTCTATGATTATGTAAGTGAAGGCCCAACTTTCAGATAGTGTCACGGGGTATTTCTCCAAATATGGATAGAAGAATGCAAAACATCAGTCAGAGGGAACTGGGTCTGGGTAGGTTACTGTTCGGAGGGTCAATGTGGACTGGTTGGGCCGAAGGGCCTGTTTCCACGCTGTAGGGAATCCTGCAGTCCATGTGCTGTAGGTTGACCCTCAATGCCCTTAGGAAGGAAATTCCAGGATTCTGACCCAGTGACACTGAAGGAACGGTGAGATATTCCCAAGTCGGGATGGTAAGTGGCTCAGAGGGGAACTTGCAGGAGGTGGTGTTCCCAAGTAACTGCTGCCCTTGTCCTTCTGGATGGAAGTGGTCTTGGGTTTGGAAGGTACTGCCCGTGGATCTTTGGTGTAGTTCTGCAGCGCATCTTGTAGACAGCACACACTGCTGTTGCCAAGGGAACGTCTTTCAGAAATACTGCACAAAATGCATGGAGGCAGTGGGAAATTTTTACATTTCGTTCCTGAATGTCAGAAATCTGGGAAATCGCTCATTAAAGAGTAAATGAGCATTGAGTGGCAGTGAAAAACTCTTTGCAAGTTTGGAGTCTGGACTATTCAGTAAAGAATTCATTCATACTTCTTCAATGACCCTCGGTCAACTGAACTGGTTACGAGTGACTCTGAAGAATCACATAAAGAAATGATAGAATAATAAGGGCCAGGCATAAATAACAGGCTCCAGACGCTCCATAACGCGGAAACAGAGAGAGGGCTTGTAACACCCTGGTAATTATGACCAATCTCTCAAAGTAGAATGACTGCACTACAATACATGGCAAGTCACGGAGAATAGTAATAGAGACCAAAAAAAACATTGTTGGGATGTTGGCCTATCACTAATTACCTCTTTGAGAGTGTGAGCGATTTCCTGCACCACTCTCGACCATATGGTCTCAATTCCTGATGAAGGACTTTTGCCGGAAACGTCGATTTTCCTGCCCCTCGGATGCTGCCTGACCTGCTGTGCTTTTCCAGCACCACTCTGATCTTGACGCTAATCTGCAGTACCCGCTTCTGCCATAATGGTCTCAGTTTGACCCCAGTGCATTCTGTAACAGTATGATAGTGTCTTGCTCCCCGATTTAACAGTTGCCCGTACGGAGATGGATCTGGAGTCACGCACAGAGACAAAAAAAAACCTGCAGGTGCTGGAATCCAAAGTAGACAGGCAAGAGGCTGGGAGAACACAGCAAGGCAGGCAGCATCAGGAGGGACAGGCAGGAGGCTGGGGGAACACAGCAAGGCAGGCAGCATCAGGGGGGACAGGCAGGAGGCTGGGAGAACACAGCAAGGCAGGCAGCATCAGGAGGACAGGCAGGAGGCTGGGGGAACACAGCAAGGCAGGCAGCATCAGGAGGGACAGGCAGGATGCTGGGGGAACACAGCAAGGCAGGCAGCTTCAGGAGGGACAGGCAGGAGGGTGGGGGAACACAGCAAGGCAGGCAGCATCAGGAGGGACAGGCAGGAGGCTGGGAGAACACAGCAAGGCAGGCAGCATCAGGGGGGACAGGCAGGAGGCTGGGAGAACACCGCAAGGCAGGCAGCATCAGGAGGGACAGGCAGGAGGCTGGGAGAACACAGCAAGGCAGGCAGCATCAGGAGGGACAGGCAGGAGGCTGGGAGAACACAGCAAGGCAGGCAGCATCAGGAGGGACAGGCAGGAGGCTGGGGGAACACAGCAAGGCAGGCAGCATCAGGGGGGACAGGCAGGAGGCTGGGAGAACACAGCAAGGCAGGCAGCATCAGGAGGGACAGGCAGGAGGCTGGGAGAACACAGCAAGGCAGGCAGCATCAGGGGGGACAGGCAGGAGGCTGGGAGAACACAGCAAGGCCGGCAGCATCAGGGGGGACAGGCAGGAGGCTGGGGGAACACAGCAAGGCAGGCAGCATCAGGAGGGACAGGCAGGAGGCTGGGAGAACACAGCAAGGCAGGCAGCATCAGGGGGGACAGGCAGGAGGCTGGGAGAACACAGCAAGGCAGGCAGCATCAGGGGGGACAGGCAGGAGGCTGGGAGAACACAACAAGGCAGGCAGCATCAGGAGGGACAGGCAGGAGGCTGGAGGAACACAGCAAGGCAGGCAGCATCAGGAGGGACAGGCAGGAGGGTGGGGGAACACAGCAAGGCAGGCAGCATCAGGAGGGACAGGCAGGAGGCTGGAGGAACACAGCAAGGCAGGCAGCATCAGGAGGGACAGGCAGGAGGCTGGGAGAACACAGCAAGGCAGGCAGCATCAGGAGGGACAGGCAGGAGGCTGTAGAAACACAGCAAGGCAGGCAGCATCAGGAGAGACAGGCAGGATGCTGGGGGAACACAGCAAGGCAGGCAGCATCAGGAGGGACAGGCAGGAGGTTGGGGGAACACAGCAAGGCAGGCAGCATCAGGAGGGACAGGCAGGAGGCTGGGAGAACACAGCAAGGCAGGCAGCATCAGGAGGGACAGGCAGGATGCTGGGGGAACACAGCAAGGCAGGCAGCATCAGGAGGGACAGGCAGGAGGCTGGGAGAACACAGCAAGGCAGGCAGCATCAGGAGGGACAGGCAGGATGCTGGGGGAACACAGCAAGGCAGGCAGCTTCAGGAGGGACAGGCAGGAGGGTGGGGGAACACAGCAAGGCAGGCAGCATCAGGAGGGACAGGCAGGAGGCTGGAGGAACACAGCAAGCCAGGCAGCATCAGGAGGGACAGGCAGGAGGCTGGGAGAACACAGCAAGGCAGGCAGCATCAGGAGGGACAGGCAGGAGGCTGGAGGAACACAGCAAGGCAGGCAGCATCAGGAGGGACAGGCAGGAGGCTGGGGGAACACAGCAAGGCAGGCAGCATCAGGAGGGACAGGCAGGAGGCTGGGAGAACACAGCAAGGCAGGCAGCATCAGGAGGGACAGGCAGGAGGCTGGGGGAACACAGCAAGGCAGGCAGCATCAGGGGGGACAGGCAGGAGGCTGGGAGAACACAGGAAGGCAGGCAGCATCAGGAGGGACAGGCAGGAGGCTGGGGGAACACAGCAAGGCAGGCAGCATCAGGGGGGACAGGCAGGAGGCTGGGTAGAACACAGCATGGCAGGCAGCATCAGGGGGGACAGGCAGGAGGCTGGGAGAACACAGGAAGGCAGGCAGCATCAGGAGGGACAGGCAGGAGGCTGGGAGAACACAGCAAGGCAGGCAGCATCGGGGGGACAGGCAGGAGGCTGGGAGAACACAGCAAGGCAGGCAGCATCGGGGGGACAGGCAGGAGGCTGGGAGAACACAGCAAAGCAGGCAGCATCAGTGGGGACAGGCAGGAGGCTGGAGGAATACAGCATGGCAGGCAGCATCAGTGGGGACAGGCAGGAGGCTGGAGGAACACAGCAAGGCAGGCAGCATCAGTGGGGACAGGCAGAAGGCTGGAGGAACACAGCAAGGCAGGGAGCATCAGGAGGGACAGGCAGGAGGCTGGGAGAACACAGCAAGGCAGGCAGCATCAGGAGGGACAGGCAGGAGGCTGGGAGAACACAGCAAGGCAGGCAGCATCAGGAGGGACAGGCAGGAGGCTGGGAGAACACAGCAAGGCAGGCAGCATCGGGCGGACAGGCAGGAGGCTGGGGGAACACAGCAAGGCAGGCAGCATCAGTGGGGACAGGCAGGAGGCTGGGGGAACACAGCAAGGCAGGCAGCATCAATGGGGACAGGCAGAAGGCTGGAGGAACACAGCAAGGCAGGGAGCATCAGGAGGGACAGGCAGGAGGCTGGGAGAACACAGCAAGGCAGGCAGCATCAGGAGGGACAGGCAGGAGGCTGGGAGAACACAGCAAGGCAGGCAGCATCAGGAGGGACAGGCAGGAGGCTGGGAGAACACAGCAAGGCAGGCAGCATCAGGAGGTAGAGATATCAACATTTTGGGTGTAACCCTTCCTCAGGACTGGGCACACAGGGCAAACTCAGTAAGGACAGCAGATTTCCTTCCTTACAGATTGTTACCCCAACCCTGAAGATTCATGATCATTATCGACCGGGGGAGTATATAGGTGGGGAGTGTGTTTCCCCCTTGTGGGACCAGAGGGCTCGGTATAACGGGTCACACATTAAAGACGGAGATGAGGAGGAATCTCTTCTCTCAGAGAGAAGTGAATCTGTGGTACTTTTTAACGTAGCGGGCTGGGACATGAATATATTCAAGGCTGGGATTTTTTTTGATCAGGAAGGGGAATTCAGGATTATGGGGAAAAGCAGGAAAGTGGAGTTAAGAGTTATCAGGTCAGCCATGATCTCATACTTCTGCTCCTACAATCTTTTATTCCAGATGTATTAATTGAATTTAAATTCCTGGAGCTGCCGCAGTGTATGTCCAATACATTTGTCCAAACCTCTGGATTTCTAATTTTTCTTAAAACTCATCTAAAGATGAGCAGGTTAGGTGGATTGGTAAATTGTCCAGTGGTGTGTCGACTGGGTGGGTTAACTACAATAAAAGGTAGTGTTACAGGGCGAGGGTGGGATGCTAATCAGAGGGCTGGTACTGACTCAATGGTCTGAATGGCCTCTATCTGCACCATTGGGATTTGATGATTCTATGGGCCATGGAATGTGGGCCTCACTGACTAGGCCAGCATTTATTGCCCATCCCTACTTGCCCTGGAGAAGGCAATGATGAGCTTCCTTCCTGAGCTGCTGTAGTCCATCTGATGTTGGAACATCCAAGGTGATGTTCGGCAGAAAGATCCAGGAAGCAATGATGATCTATATCCAAGTCAGGATGGTGAGTGGCTCGGAGGGGAACTTCTAGGGGGTGGTGTTCCCATGTATCTGCTGACCTTGTCCTTATAGCTGGAAATGGTCATCGTTTTGCTGACTAAGGAGCCTTGATGAGATGCATCTTATTGATGGTACACGCTGCTGATCCTGAGTGTTGGTGATGGAGGGAGGGGATGTTTGTGGGTGTGAGGCCAATCAAGCGGGGGCTGCTTTGTCCTGGATGGTGTTGAGCTTCTTGAGTGTTGTTGGAGCTGCCCCCATCCAGGGGCAAGTGGGGAGTATTCCCTCACACTCCTGACTTGTGCCTTGTAGATGGTGGACAGGCTTTGGGGAGTCAGGAGGGGAGTTACTCACTGCAGGATTCCCAGCTTCTGACTTGCTCTTGGAACTATAGAATTTATATGGCTGGTCCAGTTCAGTTTTTGACTAATGGTAGCCCCCTACAACGTCAATTGTGGGGATTTCAGTGATGGGAATGGTATTGAACTTCATGAGCAGTGGCTAGATTCTCTTTTGTTGGAGATGATTGTTATCGGGGATTTGTATATTTCACATGTTTTCTGCCACTTGTCAGCCCGAGCCTGGATATTGCCCGGATTCCGAGGAAGGGTCACCAGATCCGGAACGTTAACTCTGGTTTCTCTTCACAGATGCTGCCAGACCTGCTGAGGTTTGTCCAGCAACTTCTGTTTTTGTTTCAGATTTACAGCATCCGCAGTTCATTCTGGTTTTAAGGTCCAGATCTTGCTGCATTTGAACATGGACTGCCTCAGTATCTGAGGAGTAGCGAATGGTGCTGAACATTGTGCAATTATCGGCCAACATCTCCACTTCTGACCTTACGATGAAGGGAAGGTCATTGATGAAGCAGCTGAAAAGGATATAGTGATACCAGCGTTCTGCTTACTGACCAAATTCTGAATGTAGCTGAGACTGAGTCCTTGCCCTGAGAGAGTCCAGAAGAAAAGATTCCAAACTATTTGACTTAACTTTATTCAGCCTGGCTCCCCACAAGTGGACAATCTCAGACATCCCACAGCTCCTGCAGCCTTCAGTCCTCTGCGGGTACACTGACTGGTTGATTGGGAAGGACAGCAGCTGAGGAATCTCACTCCAGTGAGTACACAGTAGAGCACAAATGGTCACTGTGGGATATTAATCAAGGATAGTTTGCAGGTCTTCAATCACAAAGAACTAGCCTTCTCTCTTCAGGACGCAAATCACGATTAAAAAGCCTCTCGCTAGTTTTTTGTGTGAATCCATAGGTTTGTGATTGATGTGGTTATTTCCCCAAGAGTTGTCTTGTGCATAAGGATCAGCAGGCACACCTTGACTGCAACTTCAGTCCTCTACTTTTCAAACTGAAAGTAAAGCTCTTTCTACTTTTCAAACTGAATGTAAAGCTCTCTCTACTCTTTAAAACCAAATGTAAAGCTCTCTTTACTCTTTTAAACTGAATGTAAAGATCACTCTACTCTTTTAACCAAATGTAATGCTCTCTCTACTCTTTTAAACTGAATGTAAAGCTCTCTCTACTCTTTAAACCAAATGTAAAGCTCTCTCTAATTTTCAAACTGAATGTAAAGCTCTCTCTACTCTTTAATCCAAATGTAAAGCTCTCTCTAATTTTCAAACTGAATGTAAAGCTCTCTTTACTCTTTTAAACTGAATGTAAAGATCACTCTACTCTTTTAACCAAATGTAATGCTCTCTCTACTCTTTTAAACTGAATGTAAAGCTCTCTCTACTCTTTTAAACTGAAAGTAAAGCTCTCTCCACTCTTTAAACCAAACATAAAGTTCTCTCTACTCTTTTAAACCAAATGTAAAGCTTCCTCTACTCTTTAAAAACCAAATGTAAAGCTCTCTCTATTTTCTTAAACCAAAAGTAAAGTTCTCTCTACTCTTTCCAGGATTTGGACCCAGCGACAGTGAAGGGACGGTGATATATTTCCATGTCAGTGTGGGGTGCGATTTGGACAGGAATGTGATGGGGGTGGTGTTCCCATGTATCTACTGACCTTGTCCTTCTTGATGGATAGTCACGGGGTTGGAAGGTGCTGTTGGAGCATCGTTGATGAATTTCTGCAGTGAATCTTGTAGATAGTACACACTGCTGCTACTGAGTGACGGTGGTGGTGGGAGTGGGGGGTCACATGTGTGGAAGGTGCTCTATAAGGAATTGTACGTTGACATCACCATTGTGAGGCACCTTGGGATGTTTGATTATGATAAAGGGCACGAGGGAGATGTCTCTGTCTGAAACACTTTGTGAAGTAGCTCTGTCGATCTATGACCTCTCTCAGTGGCTCTGGGGAAGGTTAGAGATGGTGCATTGTTGGAGGGTCTGGCCTTTGAATAAAACATCACAGCAAGGCCCTGTCTGTTGCCCCGGGAGCTATAAAAGATCCCATGGGGTCAGGATGGATTTGGTTCAAATCCCGTACAGAGACCTAAGTGTTATAACTTGGTGTGGAACTGGCAGTATAGCTCTGAGGGAGGGCCGCACAGTCAGACGTTCCATCTTTCAGATGAGCCTTGGCTCTCTCCGCTGGGTGTAAAAGGTTTGTCTGTCACAGTCCAATCATCCATGATCCTATTGAATAATAGAACAGGTTCTAGGGGCTAAATGGCCTCTACCTGCTCCTAGCTCGTGTGTCAAACAAATGAAGTGCTGGAAAAGCACAGCCAGTCAGGCAGCATCCGAGGAACAGGAGAATCAACGTTTTGGGCATAAGCTCTTCATCGGGAATGTTGGGGGGAAGGGGGCTGAGAGATAAATAGCGGTGGGGGGGCGGGGGAAGGGTGATGTTGTGGGGGGGGAAGGTAGCTGAGAAGGTGATAGGTGGATGTGGGTCAGGGGATGGTTGTGATAGGTCAGTGGGGAGGGTGCAGCGGATAGGTGGGAAGAAAGATGGACAGGTAAAAAGGGCGTTGCCGAGTTGGAAGGTTGGATCTGGGAATGAGGGGAGATAAGGGACCTGGTGAAGTCGACATTGATGCGGTGTGGTTAGAGGGTCCCAAGGAGGAAGATGAGGGGTCCTTCCTCCAATGGTCGGGTGGATCTCTCAGGTGCTGCCTGACCTGCTGTGCTTTTCCAGCCCCACGCTTTTCGACTCTGACTCTCCAGCATCTGCAGCCCTCACTTTCTCCCTACCTCTTGTGATATGAAGAGGCAGCTCCCTGGTTGACATTTTCAATCAGCTTGTTCAGACGTGCTATGGCTCATAGAATGTCCTACCATGTGGAAAGAGGCCAATCAGCCCATCAAGTCCGTACTGACCCTCTGAACAGCATCCCAGCCAGACCCACTACCCGCCACCCCCCCCACCCCGGCCTTATCCCTGTAACCCAGCACTCGCCATGGCCAATCCACCCTGACCCGCACATCTTTAGACTGTGGGAGGAAACCGGAGCATCCAAAGGAAACCCACGCAGACACCGGGAGAACGTGCAAACTCCACACAGACTGTCGCCTGAGGGTGGGATTGAACCCAGGTCCCTGTCATTGTGAGGCAGCAGTGCTAACCACTGTGCCACCATGCCAGCCAGAGCCTCATAACCTAGAGGTATGGACATTACCACTGTGCCATAACAGCCCTTAAGCCCTGTCTGCCATCCTTGCCAATAGGCATCCACCCTTTAACATTGCTAAGACTAATTATCTGGTCGTTGTCACTTGGGTGTGGGAACTTGATGTTCTTCAATAAAGTACCTAATCAGATAATGTCCTGAGGTTGTGACAAGCACTATATAAATGAAGATAGAGCCATAGAGTCATAGAGATGTACAGCAGAGAAACAGACTCTACAGTCCAACCCATCCATGCTGACCAAGATATCTTAAATTAATCTAGTCCCATTCACCAGCACTTGGCCCATATCCCTCCAAACCCTTTCTATTCATATACCCATCCACGTGCCTTTTACATCCTTTAATTGTACCAGCCTCCACCACTTCCTCTGGCAGCTCATTCCATCCATGCACCACACTTGGTGTGAAAAAGTTGCCTCTCAGGTCCCTTTTACGTCCCCTCTCACCCTAAACCTACACCTTCTAGCTTTGGACTCCCCCACCCACACACACATACCCCTACAAATATACCCACCTTACCACTCACACACACCCACACAGATACATCCACATGTGTACACAGTCATACACACACCCACACAAAAACACCCACACGCACACACACCTACTGCGTCCATATACTCACAAATACACCCACACCCACACCCACACACACCCATACACATACCCACACACATACACCCACACACATGCACACCCACTGCACCCCTACTCTCAAATACACCCCCACACACACCCGTCTCATTCATACACACCCCCACACAAACTTCAACCTCACATACACTCACCCGCCTACCCACTCTCTCTCACAAACACACACACATCTCCCACCTCACACTGCCAAGTAAGCACATTGCATGATATGTTAACGCTGCCAACAATTTGATGGCAGGAATGTTCAACTCTGGTGGGGGGGCATCACAGCTGAGTCCAACCCTAACTGGCAGCAGTGGACCTCCCAGCTCCCCCTTCCACATGGGCACCTTGGAGTTAAAGCTGTTTTTTTTCCTGGTTGTTCAGGGGAGGAGTTGGGACAATGAGGAATGTCATCATTAAGCCAGGATTTACAGTCAACTCTCTGTCGAAAGCACAATCCCAGAGGAAGCTTTCAAACTGCTCTCCGACTAGAATATGCTGAGGATGAGAGTATGCATATGATTAGTGCACCCACTTTATTAGGAAAGCAATTATTTAGCCCAAAGCATGACTTAATTACATTTTGTTTAATACAGGTTTCTTGAGCTCGGTCCCTGGGGACTGACTGATCTCTCAGCTCCAAAGTCACTCTGATTACTTGAGAAGTGGCAAAGTATGTTAGAACCGAGGGAATCATTGAGAAGGATGTCCTCATACATGCCCAAGTCACATTTGGAAGACTGTGTTCAATGCTGGTCTCCCTGCTGTAAGAAAGATGTTGTGAAACTTGAAAGGCTGTCCTGAGCACAGAGACTCAGTGGTTAGCACTGCTGCCTCACAGCACCAGGGACCTGGGTTTGATTCTAGCCTCGGGTGACTGTCTGTGTGGAGTTTGCCCATTGTCTGTGTGGGTGTGCTCTGGTTTACCTCCCACAGTCACAAAGATGTGCAGGCTAGGGTGGATTGGCCGTACTAAATTGCCCCACAGTGTTCAGGAATGTGTTAGTCAGGGGGAAATGTAGAGTAAGGGAATGGGTATTGATGGGTTACTGGTCGGTGTGGACTTGTTGGGCTGAAGGGCCTGTTTCCACACTGTAGGGATTCTATTATGATATGGGTTTCAAATCCTGCCATGACAGACAGTAAAATGTGAATTCTGGAGCTAACAAACCTGATCCAATGGTAATTTTGCTAATTGTTGTAAAAATCTATTGATGCCCTTTAGGGAAGGAAATCTGCCATCCTTACCTGGTCTGGCCTACATGTGACTCCAAACCCACAGCAATGGGGTTGACTCATAACAGCCCTCTGGCAATTAGGGATAAGATCCGGGTGGGTTGCTCTTTGGCAGGTCCGTAGTGATTCAATGGGCTGAATGGCCTCTTCCTGCACTGTAGACACTCTAGAGGGCATAGGTTTAAGGTGAAAGGGGAAAGGTTTAGGAAGGACCTGTGGGACAACTTTTTCACACAGAGGGTGGTACGTGTATGGAACGAGCTGCCAGAGGAAGTGGTGGAGGCTAGTACAATTGCAACATTTCAAAATCGTTTGGATAGGTACATGGATGGGAAGGGTTTCAAGTGATAGGGGCAATAAGAACTAGCTGAGTGGTCAGCATCGACCAGTTTGGGCCAAAGGGCCTATTTCCATGCTGTATTACTCTTGTGACTCTATAACAAGGCTAGCTCTTAACCAGCCTCTGCATTGGCTGAGCAACTAACTAGTTTCAAGGGCAATTGGGGATGGGTCATGATTGCTGGGGTAATTAGGGATGGGTCATGATTGCTGGGGCAATTGGGGATGGGTCATGATTGCTGGGGTAATTAGGGATGGGTCATGATTACTGGGGCAATTGGGGATGGATAATGATTGCTGGGTCAACAAGGGATGGGTGAAATTTGCAGGGGCAATTAGGGATGGGTGATTGCTGTGGCAATTAGGGATGGGTCATGATTGCTGAGGCAATTAGGGATGGTTGATTATTGGGGGTGGTTAATTGCTGGGGCAATTAGGAATGGGTGATTGCTGGGGAAATTAGGGATGGGTGATTGCTGGGGCAATTGGGGATGGGTGATGATCACTGGGGCAATTGGGGATGGGTGATGATTGCTGGGGCAATTAGGGATGGCTCATGGTTGCAGGGGCAATTGGGGATGGGTGATTGCTGTGGCAATTGGGGATGGGTGATGATTGCTGTGGCAATTGGGGATGGGTGATGATTGCTGGGGCAATTAGGGATGGGTGATGATTGCTGTGGCAATTGGGGATGGGTCATGCTGGCTGGGGCAATTGGGGATGAATACTAGCCTTGCCCAGGAATGCCCACAACCACAGAGAAAGGAAAGGAGCAACAGCGCGTGGCCAGGGTGGGGTGGGGAGGACTTGGGGCAGGGGTCCTTGTGGCCCTGGTGAACATTTAATAGCCCAGAGCAAACATTACAGGGTCACCGGTGAGTGAAGAGAGAATGAATTCAAACTGTAGCTGAAGCAATAACTGAAATGGATTTGGAAACATGAAGTGTTCCAAGAGATCAATAACAACACAATTCAATGTGATCAAAGTCTTTCTTTCTCCTGCCTCGTTCCTACAATCTTCAGGTTTTTCAAGTGTAGACATTTAGAGATCTAAGTGCAGCATTTAGATTTGCCTCATCATCTCTGAGACCTCTTTAACTGCTCAGGGCTGCCCTGCACTCTCAGTATTCACCTGCTGCCCTGACCCTTAGCTATGAAAGAAAGAATGATTGCACACTTCATGTCATTGTTGAGATTTAATTTCTACAAATCCTTTTCTGCTTCAGTTGAAGGAAGGTGCTTTGGTCGCTGTTGCGTTCTTGTCTTGTCACCTCTCTCCCTCCTGTGACCATTTAATGTTTTATTTATTTAGGGTATCTGGTCAGCATGGACTGGTTGGACTGAAAGGTCTGTTTCTGTGCTTACAATTCTATTGTCCGCCCCCTCAAGTGGGCACAAGGAGGGGGTCCAAAGCCTCGAAGTCAAAGATGAACAAGGGAGTAATCCTGCTGTGGTCCCACACCCCCCCCCCACTGCACTCAGTCTCTGGTGCCCTGGCCAATAATTAAACAACGGTGTTGAATAAAGCAGTCAATCTGGGCAGTGTCGCATTGCTGTTCGTGGGATCTTGCTGTGCACTGATTGGCTGCCAAAATTCCTGTACAACAGCAACTGGAAACATAGAGTCATTCAGCACAGACACAGACCCTTCGGTCCAACTTGTCCATGCCAGCCAGATATCCCAATCTGACTCAGTCCCATGTGCCAGCATTTGGCCCATATCCCTCTAAACCCTTCCCATCCATGTTCCAATCCAGATGCCTTTTAAATGTTGTAATTGCACTAGCCTCCACCACATCCTCTGGCAGCTCGTTCCACACATGCCCCACCCTCCATGTGAAAGTGTTGCCCCTTAATTCCTTTTTAAATCTTTTCCCTCTTACCCTAAATCTATGCCCTCTAGTTTTGGACTCCCCTACCCTGGGGAAAAGTCCTTGACTATTCACCCTGTCCAAGCCTCTCATGATTGTATAAGCTTCCATTGACTGTCAACTTGAAGCAGAGTCGGGAGAGTCTTTATGGTCATTAGATTACAAAAGGAGACCGTTCTGCCCATTGAGTCCAGTGCTGTGTTCAGTTTTGGTCACTTTGCTATAGGAAGGGTGATATTAAATTGGAAAGAGTACAGAGGAAATTTACAAGGATGTTGCCTGAGTTATAGGGAGAGGTTGGACAAGCCGGGGCTGTTTTTTCCTTAGAGACTGAGGGGGGACCTTAAAGAGGTGTATAAGATCACGAGAGGCATGGATACAGTGAATGCACTCAGTCTTTTTCCCAGGGTTGGGGAATCGAGGACTAGAGGGCATCGGTTTAAGGTGAGAGGGGAAAGAATAAAAGGGAACCTGAGGGGCAACATTTTTATACAGTGGGGGGTACGGGTATGGAATGAGCTGCCAGTGGAAGTGGTTGAGGCGGATACATTAACAACATTGAAAAGGCATTTAGACAAACACATGGATAGGAAAGGGTTAGAAGGATATGGGCCAAGTGCAGAGGTTAGCATGGACGGACATTTTGATCGGAATGGAGCAGTTTGGACCAAAGGGCCTGTCTCCCTGCTGTAGGACTCTATGACTACATAAGAGTCCTACAGTCCGTGAGTCCATATAGGCTTTCAATACAGCAATCTAGTCAGTGTCCCATCTCCCCTTGCTCTGTGCCCAGGGTCCTGAATGATGATTTCTCTCACACCCACTCTCACTATGGGTGGCACCGTGGCTCAGTAGTTAGCCCTATTACCTCAGAGCACCAGGGACCTGGGTTCAATTCCAGCCTCGGGCGACTGTCTGTGTGGAGTTTGCACATTCTCCCCATGTCTGCGGGGATTTCCTCTGGGTGCTCCAGTTCCCTCCCACAATCCAAACATGTGCAGGTTCGGGTGGATTAGCCATGCTAAATTACCCAAAGTGTTCAAGGGTGTGTAGGTTAGGTGCATTAGGAATAAATGTGGAATGATTGGGTAGGTTACTCTTCAGAGGGTTGGGGAGGGCTTGTTGGGTTGAAGGGCCGGTTTCCACACTGTAGGGCTTCTATAAAACACTGACATGCAAATTCCTTTTTAAATTTTTCGTATGCCTTTGCCTCCACACTTCTCAGGTTGTGAAAGGTGCCAAAATAACCTCAGCCACCCCTCAAGGACGATAGCAACATCTCCAGCTGAAAGGCATAAAGCAGACCTGAGATAATTAAAGGAGGTTTTCTCTTTAATCTTGCATCCAAAGGGGTCACATTACTCACTCGCTGCTGACAATTCCAAACGCATTAAATCTAATGTGTTTATCTCACGTTGCAATCTCAGCGGTGGTCGTTATTTGGAGACAGTGTGAATGAGGTGACTGTAATCGATGCTTTGAGATGTTTTCCTCAGTTTTGTTTTCATGGACTCAGGGAGTGACACAGCATTCCATCCAAACTGAGCTCGCTCTTCATTTGCGCTCACCCATCGTCTTACCTCTCACAGCCCTCTGAACCTTTACCCTTCTAGTACTTATCAAAATCCTAGCTGAGAGCTCCAGTCAAATCTGCTTCCCCTGTCTTTTTGGGCAGCCCGTTCCAGACAAATCATGAGCCCACATTCCTCTGGAATCCCTACAGTGTGGAAACAGGCCATTTGGCCCATCGACTCCACACTGACTCTGCGAAGAGCATCCCAGCCCATCCCTGCAACCCTGAAAATTCCCATGGCTAATCCAGCCAGCTTGCACATCCCTGGCCACATTAGGACAATTTAGCACGCCCAAGCCTCCCTAACCTGCACATCTTTGGACTGTGGGAGGAAACCAGAGCGCCCGGGGAGAACCCACACAGACACGGGGAGAATGTGCAAACTCCACACAGACAGTCGCCCGAGGTTGGAATCGAACCCGGGTCCCTGGTGCTGTGAGACAGCAGTGCTAACCACTGAGCCTCCCCCATCAGAATTCCCCTCTAGATTATTAAACGTGGTTGTTAAAGGGTGACATTTGCTCCATAATTAATCAGGAATCTACCCAGTCCACTATTGCTGGAGGGAGATGTCTCTGTTAGGGGCATATCGTCACTGGACACTGGTGTGGGAATATGAATCTCAAGCTTTGAACTGAGAGGCGAAAATGCTGTACCCCCCATAGTGGCCAATGTTGACACCATGCTAATGTCACTGAACTTGAAATGTAGAGTTTCGCCCAACACCCACCCCACCACCACCATCACCAAGGGAATTGGTAGAATGTTTTAATTCATTCACGGGATAAGGTCATCACTGGCCAGGCCCAACATTTATTGCCCATCCCTAATTGCCCCAGAGTTAACCGTATGTCACCTTGCTGTGGGTCTGGAGACACATGTAGGCCAGACAGGTTAAGGATGGGAGATTTCCCTTACCTAAAGGGCATTATTGAACCAGAAGGGATTTTTTTTCAACAATCGAAAGGGTTCAGAAAAGATTTGCAAGGATGTTGCCGGGGCTGGAGGGTTTGAGCTACAGGGAGAGGCTGAATAGGCTGGGGCTGTTCTCCCTGGAGCGTCGGAGGCTGAGGGGGTTACCTTATAGAGGTTTATAAAATCATGAGGGGCATGGATAGGGTAAATGGACAAGGTCTTTTCTCCAGGGTGGGGAAATGAGAGGGCAGAGGTTAGCATGAAAGGTGAAAGATTTAAAAGGGATTTAAGGGGCAACGTTTTCATGCAGAGGGTGGTATGTGTATGGAATGAGCTGCCAGAGGAAGTGGTGGAGGCTGGTACAATTGCAACCTTTAAATGGATGGGTATATGAATAGGAAGAGTTTAGAGGGATATGGGCCAAGTGCTGGCAAATGGGACTAGATTAATTTAGGATATCCGGTTGGCGTGGACGACTGGGACCGAAAGGTCTGTTTCCGTGCTGTACGTCTCTATAACTCTAATTCCACCATTTGTGTGGTGGGACTCAAACCCAGGTGACCAGACCATTACCTGGGTCTCTGAATTAACTGTCCAACAACTCAAGGAGGGCTGACCAATGTGGCCAGATCATCGGGCCCCAAACTCAAGGCCAGTAACCGATTCACTCAGGAAGGTGGGATCTAAAACCTTTTCCCATTAAACCTTGGATTGTAGGATCCCTATAGTGTGGAAGCAGACCATTCTGCCCATCAAGTTTCCACTGACTCTCCAAACAGCATTGCACCCAATCGCTCTAACCCTACATTTCCCATGGCCAATCCACCCTGACCTGCACATCTTTAGACTGTGGGAGGAAACTAGAGCACCTGGAGGAAACCCATGCAGACACGGGGAGAATGTGCAAACTCCAGACAGATGCTGGAATCGAATCTGGGTCCCTGGCTCAATGAGGCAACAGTGCTGACCAATGAGCCACCATGAACCACCCAAAGATAGCTTTCAATAGGAGATTGATTAGGTGACTGAAGGCAGGGAATTCTTCACAGTTATGAGAAAAGAACAGGGAATAAAGGGCTAGTATGTGTACAAAAGGCCAAATGGCCTTTTTCTGCCATCTAATCATTGATTTGATACATTACACGGCAAGACAACATGAGAGATGGAATGATGTCACCATGTGCGTAACCATAGTGAATGGCACTGTCATGACAGTGAAAATCAGTTTAAAGTTATATTGAAAGCAATAGTGTTTTAATTTCCTTTTTGATGTAAAACCAAGATTAAATCCATTCTGCAACACGGCTGCTAAATTCAGCACTCTATATGAATTGCGGGCAGTTTATCTGGGGATGGCTGATGGTGAGTGAGTGACTGTATTTATTCAGGACATGTTCCCTTTAATTCCCATCCACATCCCTCTCCACCCCCTTGTATTTACCATTCGAGTCCATCAAAGAGTCTGCACCAATGAGTGTGGTTTCACTCAGTTGCCAACCCCTCGATGTTGGCCAGGCACTGGGCTCCCTCACTGGGATTTAAATCACTCTGAGACTGTGAGACTGTGTGCTTCAGCATCAGTACCCAGCTCCCGGGAAAGGTGGAGATTCCGAGGGGCAGCATCAGGCAACAGGTATGAGGGGGCAGTGGGCAACAGGTGTGAGGGGTATAGGGCAACAGGTGTGAGGGGGCACTGGGCAACAGGGGTGAGGGGTATAGGGCAACAGGTGTGAGGGGGCAGTGGGAAACAGGTGTGAGGGGTATAGGGCAACAGGTGTGAGGGGGCACTGGGCAACAGGTCTGAGGGGTATAGGGCAACAGATGTGAGGGGGCAATGGGTAACAGGTCTGAGGGGTATAGGGCAACAGGTGTGAGGGGGCACTGGGCAACAGGTGTGAGGGGGCCCTGGGCAACACATGTGAGGGGTATAGGGCAACAGGTGTGAGGGGGCACTGGGCAACAGGTGTGAGGGGGCAGTGGGAAACAGGTGTGAGGGGTATAGGGCAACAGCTGTGAGGGGGCACTGGGCAACAGGTGTGAGTGGTATAGGGCAACAGGTGTGAGGGGGCACTGGGCAACAGGTGTGAGGGGTATAGGGCAACAGGTGTGAGGGGGCAGTGGGCAACAGGTGTGAGGGGACAGTGAGCAACAGGTGTGAGGGGACAGTGAGCAACAAGTGTGAGGGGGCATTGGGTAACAGGTGTGAGGGGGCATTGGGTAACAGGTGTGAGGGGGCATTGGGTAACAGGTGTGAGGGGACAGTGGGTAACAGGTGTGAGGGGGCATTGGGTAACAGGTGTGAGGGGGCATTGGGTAACAGGTGTGGGGGGCATTGGGTAACAGGTGTGAGGGGGCAGTGGGTAACAGGTGTGAGGGGGCATTGGGTAACAGGTGTGAGGGGGCAGTGGGTAACAGGGACACTGGGCAGCAGGAACAGCTGGAAGACTGGTGACCCCAGAATACCTTCAGAAGGGCACTCCAACCGGGATTGTCAACTTTGAGGAGACTGGGAGGTGAGTAATTTATCTTTCCATCGCTGTCGCTGTTAATGCTGTCAGCTCCATCCCAACAGCACAGGGGACCCTCTAGCCTGAGGGGACGGGGTGGGGGGGCAACCTGCTGGACCCACTGTTTGAATGAGCCCGAGGCAGAGCAGGGCTTTGAGCGGCTGAAGGGGGTGAGGGTGAGGGGACGGGTGGGGGGAGGGGTTGAGGGGCTGAGGGGACACTTTAAACAGAAGCTGTCCCCTCCCGATGCCCAGTTTGGCTGGGGCCGGTGAGACACGCACACACAGAGTCACACACACACACACAGACACACACACACAGAATTAGACAGACACACACACACACACACAGAATTAGACAGACAGACACACACACACACACATACACAGAATTAGACAGACAGACACACACACACACACATACACACAGTCACACACAGTCACACACAAACGTACACAAAAAGACAGTTAGGCACACACAGACACACAGATGCAAACACACGTAGACACAGATATACTTACAGATAAACACACACACAGACAGACACACACACACACAGATAGACAGGCACACAGTCACACAATAAGACAGACACACACACACAAATATGAACACACAGACAGACACAGATACACACACACACACACACACACACACTCTTGCCCCAATCCCAGGATGGCCTGGACAATCCCAGCCTCGATCAGCCCAGCCCTGAAAAACAACCCCTTCATCCCCCAGGAGAGCCCGCACTGAAGTTTCACCTCAGGGTCCTCTCTCTCTCTCTCTCTCTCTCTCCTCTCTCTCTCTCTCCTGCTCCTCTGTCCCACTCTGTCTTCCCTGATTTTCCTTCTCTCTTCCCATTCTGTTATTCACTCTATCCCCTGCTCTACACCTTCCCTCTTCCTTGCACTATTCACTCTCACCTCTCCTTCGTTGCATCTGACCAGCTTTTTTTCATCTCCTCTTCCTATCTCTCTGTCTGTCCCTCGTTTCACCTCCTGCTCTCTCTGTGTCTCCCTAGTTTTTCCTGTTGTCTCCTGTCTGCTCTGCTTGCTTCCTTGGTCTCATGTTGTTTCTCTTTCTCTATCCTGTTTTTTCTCTCTCTGTTCTGCTCTATTTTATACTCTCGCTGTCTTGCTCTTTTTTTTCTCTCCTTCCTTCTCTGTCCTGCTCTCTCTCCGTTCTGCTTTCTCTCTCCTGCTCTCTCTCTCTCTCTCTCTCTCTCTGTCCTGTTCTCTCTCTATGTTTCTCCATTCTGCTCTCTCTCTCTCTCTCCAGCCTGCTCTCTCTCTCTCTCTGTCCTTTTCTCCCTATCCTGCTCCTGTCTCTTTTCTTTTCTCTCTTTGTTCTGCTCTCTCTCTCTCTCTCTCTCTCCATCCTGCTCTCTCTCTCTGTCTCTCCATCCTGCTCTCTCTCTCTCTCCATCCTGCTCTCTCTCTCTGTCTCTCCATCCTGCTCTCTCTCTCTCTCCATCCTGCTCTCTCTCTCTCTCTCCATCCTGCTCTCTCTCTCTCTCTCTGTCTCTCCACTCTGCTCTCTCTCTCTATCTCTCCATCCTGCTCTCTCTCTCTCTCTGTCTCTCCACTCTGCTCTCTCTCTCTGTCTCTCCATCCTGCTCTCCGTCTCTCTCCATCCTGCTCTGTCCCTCTGTCTCCATATCCTGCTCTCTTTCTTTCTCTCCATCCTGCTCTCTCTCTCTCTCTGTCTCTCCATCCTGCTCTCTCTCTCTCTCTCTCTATCCTGCTCTCTCTCTCTCTCTCTGTCCTTTACTCCCTATCCTGCTCTCTGTCTCTTTCCTTTTCTCTCTTTGTTCTGCTCTCTCTCTCTCTATCTCTCTCTCTCTGTCCTGCCGTCCATCCCTCTCTGTCTATCCTAATATTCTCCACCCTCCACCTCCTCTCTGGTAGATCCATCTTTCCTGCCGGTCTCTCTAAACATCCCGTGTTCCCTTGTTCCTCTCTTTCAAGTCATATCATTTCGTCCCCTTGATCCTCAATTACTTTCTCTTTGGTCGTCTTTTTTCCCAGCTCCTTATCGCCCTGGACCATTTCATTCCCTCGCTTTTGTGCCTTGTTCAACATTCTCCCCTCGTTTCACTGAAAATCAGCGTGAAATTCAGAAAAGCAGTTTACAATCAAACCTGGAATGATTTGTAGTCAAATCCACTTTGCCAGTGATTCTGAGTCGGTGTACACAGCAGAAACACTACATCGGGATAAATATACTTGAAAATGATACAAGTTGAAATAATCAGAATCTGCAGGCTATCAGGAGCAGTCAATTAAATACAGTTGGAAATAAGTTATTGATAAATCATTATGTATTGTGTTATAAATTGTTAGGGATTATATGCCCAGTAGAGTGCACATTAATTAATATCCTGTTACTGAAAGGACAATTGAATACCCTTTAAATTAGTTAATGCCTTTCTTTCCCCTCAAAGTTTTCACCTGAGAGACGATTTGCATTTACATGGCACCTCTCCCATCCTCAGGACATCCCCAGTTGCATCAGAGCCAACCATTTCTTTATCTAAAAGGTAATCATTTATTGGTTATTTATTGCCGACTTGGAAAGTCTAATGTTCCAATTTGCCGATGACACAAAGTTAGGCAGCAGAGATGGTAACGAGTCACCAAAGGGTTATTGTGAGATTAAGTGAACTGGCAAAACTGTGACAAATGGAATGTGATGTCAGCAAGTGTGATGTTATCAGGATTGGATGGAAAAAAGATAGAGCAGGATACTTTCTCGTAGAATCATGGAGTCCCTACAGTGCGGAAGCAGGCCATTTGGCCCATTGAGTCTGTATCCCACCCAGACCTGCACCCCTACCTTATCCCTGTAACCATGTATTTCCCATGACCAATACACCTAACCTGATCCCTGAACACTATGGGCTAATCCACCCAGGTGAAAGTGAGGACTGCAGATGCTGGAGATCAGAGTCAAGGTTAGAGTGGTGCTGGAAAAGCACAGCAGGTCAGGCAGCATCCGAGGGGCAGGAAAATCGACGTTTCGTCAGGAATAGAGGCAGGGAGCCTCCAGGTTGGAGAGATAAATGGGGGGTGGGGCTGGGGAGAAGGTAGTAAAGAGTACAATAGGTGGATGGGGGTGGGGATGAAGGTGATAGGTCAGAGAGGAGGGTGGGGGAAGGTCGCAAAGATTACAATGGGTTGATGGGGGTAGGGATGAAGGTGATAGGTCAGAGAGGGGGGTGGAGTGGATTGGTGGGAAGGGAGATTGACAGGTAGGACAGGTCATGAGGGCGGTGCTGAGCTGGAAGGCTGGAGGTGGAGTGAGGTGGGGGGGAGGGGAAATGAGGAAAATGATGAAGTCCACATTGATGCCCTGGGGTTGAAGTGTTCCGAGGCAGAAAATGAGGCGTTCTTCCTCCAGGCGTCGGGTGAAGGAGACCCATGTCCTCAGCAGAGTGGGAGGGAGAATTGAAATGTTCAGCCACGGAGCGGTGTGGTTGATTGGTGCGGGTGTCCTGGAGAGGTTCCCTGAAGCGCTCTGTGAGGAGGCGTCCAGTCTCCCCAATGTAGAGGAGACCGCATTGGGAGCAACGGATACAATAAATGACATTGGTGAATGTGCAGGTGAAACATTGATGGATGACTAATGCACCTAACACTATGGGGTAATTTAGCATGGCCAATCCACCCTAACCTACACATCCCTGAACACTATGGGGTAATTTAGCATGGCCAATCCACCTTAACCTACACATCCCTGAACACTATGGGGTAATTTAGCATGGCCAATCCACCCTAACCTACACATCCCTGAACACTATGGGGTAATTTAGCATGGCCAATCCACCTTAACCGACACATCCCTGAACACTATGGGGTAATTTAGCACGGCCAATCCACCCTAACCTGCACATCCCTGAACACTATGGGGTAATTTAGCATGGCCAATCCACCCTAACCTACACATCCCTGGACACTATGGGGTAATTTAGCACGGCCAATCCACCTTAACCTACACATCCCTGAACACTATGGGGTAATTTAGCACGGCCAATCCACCCTAACCTACAGATCCCTGGACACTATGGGGTAATTTAGCATGGCCAATCCACCCTGACCTGCACATCCCTGAACACTATGGGGTAATTTAGCATGGCCAATCCACCCTAACCTACACATCCCTGAACACTATGGGGTAATTTAGCACGGCCAATCCACCCTAACCTACACATCCCTGAACACTATGGGGTAATTTAGCACGGCCAATCCACCCTAACCTGCACATCCCTGAACACTATGGGGTAATTTAGCATGGCCAATCCACCCTAACCTACACATCCCTGAACACTATGGGGTAATTTAGCATGGCCAATCCACCCTGACCTGCACATCCCTGAACACTATGGGGTAATTTAGCATGGCCAATCCACCCTAACCTACACATCCCTGAACACTATGGGGTAATTTAGCATGGCCAATCCACCCTAACCTACACATCCCTGAACACTATGGGGTAATTTAGCATGGCCAATCCACCCTAACCTACACATCCCTGAACACTATGGGGTAATTTAGCATGGCCAATCCACCCTAACCTACACATCCCTGAACACTATGGGGTAATTTAGCACGGCCAATCCACCCTAACCTGCACATCCCTGAACACTATGGGGTAATTTAGCATGGCCAATCCACCCTAACCTACACATCCCTGAACACTATGGGGTAATTTAGCATGGCCAATCCACCCTGACCTGCACATCCCTGAACACTATGGGGTAATTTAGCATGGCCAATCCACCCTAACCTACACATCCCTGAACACTATGGGGTAATTTAGCATGGCCAATCCACCCTAACCTACACATCCCTGAACACTATGGGGTAATTTAGCACGGCCAATCCACCCTAACCTACACATCCCTGAACACTATGGGGTAATTTAGCATGGCCAATCCACCCTAACCTACACATCCCTGAACACTATGGGGTAATTTAGCATGGCCAATCCACCCTAGCCTACACATCCCTGAACACTATGGGGTAATTTAGCATGGCCAATCCACCCTAACCTACACATCCCTGAACACTATGGGGTAATTTAGCATGGCCAATCCACCCTAACCTGCACATCCCTGAACACTATGGGGCAATTTAGCATGGCCAATCCACCCTAACCTACACATCCCTGAACACTATGGGGTAATTTAGCATGGCCAATCCACCCTAACCTACACATCCCTGGACACTATGGGGTAATTTAGCACGGCCAATCCACCTTAACCTACACATCCCTGAACACTATGGGGTAATTTAGCACGGCCAATCCACCCTAACCTACAGATCCCTGGACACTATGGGGTAATTTAGCATGGCCAATCCACCCTGACCTGCACATCCCTGAACACTATGGGGTAATTTAGCATGGCCAATCCACCCTAACCTACACATCCCTGAACACTATGGGGTAATTTAGCACGGCCAATCCACCCTAACCTACACATCCCTGAACACTATGGGGTAATTTAGCACGGCCAATCCACCCTAACCTACACATCCCTGAACACTATGGGGTAATTTAGCATGGCCAATCCACCCTAACCTACACATCCCTGAACACTATGGGGTAATTTAGCATGGCCAATCCACCCTAACCTACACATCCCTGAACACTATGGGGTAATTTAGCATGGCCAATCCACCCTGACCTGCACATCCCTGAACACTATGGGGTAATTTAGCACGGCCAATTCACCCTAACCTACAGATCCCTGGACACTATGGGGTAATTTAGCATGGCCAATCCACCCTGACCTGCACATCCCTGAACACTATGGGGTAATTTAGCATGGCCAATCCACCCTACCCTGCATATCCCTGAACACTATGGGGTAATTTAGCATGGCCAATCCACCCTACCCTGCACATCCCTGAACACTATGGGGTAATTTAGCATGGCCAATCCACCCTACCCTGCACATCCCTGAACACTATGGGGTAATTTAGCATGGCCAATCCACCCTACCCTGCATATCCCTGAACACTATGGGGTAATTTAGCATGGCCAATCCACCCTACCCTGCACATCCCTGAACACTATGGGGTAATTTAGCATGGCCAATCCACCCTGACCTGCACATCCCTGAACACTATGGGGTAATTTAGCATGGCCAATCCACCCTACCCTGCATATCCCTGAACACTATGGGGTAATTTTGCATGGCCAATCCACCCTGACCTGCACATCCCTGAACACTATGGGGTAATTTAGCATGGCCAATCCACCCTGACCTGCACATCCCTGAACACTATGGGGTAATTTAGCATGGCCAATCCACCCTGACCTACACATCCCTGAACACTATGGGGTAATTTAGCATGGCCAATCCACCCTGACCTACACATCCCTGAACACTATGGGGTAATTTAGCACGGCCAATCCACCCTGACCTGCACATCTTTTCGAATGTGGAAGGAAACCGGAGCACCCGGAGGAAACCCACGCAGACACGGGGAGAATTTTTACTCCACACAGAGAGTCGCCTCATGCTGGCATCAAACTCAGGTCCCTGGAGCTGTAAGGCAGCAGTTCCAACCACTGAGCTACCATGCTGCCCCTCGTTAGGATGAATTGGCTGTGCTAAATTACCCATAGTATCCAGGGATGTGCAGGTTAGGTAGATCGGCCATGGGAAATTAGAATAGATTAGATTAGATTAGATTAGATTACTTACAGTGTGGAAACAGGCCCTTCGGCCCAACAAGTCCACACCGACCCGCCGAAGCGCAACCCACCCATACCCCTACATCTACCCCTTACCTAACACTACGGACAATTTTAGCATGGCCAATTCACCTGGCCTGCACACCTTTGGATTGTGGGAGGAAACCGGAGCACCCGGAGGGAACCCACGCAGACACGGGGAGAACGTGCAAACTCCACACAGACAGTCACCTGAGGTGGGAATTGAACCCGGGTCTCTGGCGCTGTGAGGCCCATAGTGTCCAGGGATGTGTAGGTTAGCCATGGGAAACACGAGGGGATGGGGATGGGGGTTTGGTGGGAAGCTCTTTGGTGGGTTGGTGTGGACATGACGGGCTGAATGGCCTGCTTTAACACTGTAGGGATTCTAAATACGATGGATGCTCCAGAGGTTATGGGAGGTCAGTTACATAGCTGTTTGAAATGTCACAAACAGAAAATAAACAGGAACAATAATGGAATACAGACCTTTCTATATAAGAGGACTGGAATACAAGGATACTGATGTTATGCTACACATATACAGAACCTTTCTGAGACCCCACTGTGAGCAGATCTGCGCATCACTCCTCAGGAAGGATAGATTGGTCTTGGAGGGAGGACAGTGTAGGTATATATGTATTAGTCAGGGGAAATGAAGCGCAATAGGGTAGGGGAATGGGTCGGTGTGGACTTGTTGGGCCAAATGACCTGTTTCCACACTATTGGGATTCTATGATTCAATGGTTCAGGGGTTCAGTTATGATGAAAGATTACACAAATGAGGCCTGTTTTCTCTAGAGTTTTGAAAGTTAAGGGGGAACCCAATCAAAGTCTTCTCTGTATTAACAGGAAAAGACAGGGTAGAGGAAGATAAACAATTTCTGCTAGGGGGGTATTCTAGAACAAGAGGGGGGAATAGTCTGAGAATTAGGGCCAGAGCATTCAGGAGAGCGGTTAGGAAGTTCTTCGACCACAAAGGGTGGGAGAGGTTTGGAGATCTCTTCCACACAAGGCAGTAGATGCAGGATCAGTTGATCATTGTAAATCTGAGAGAGATAAATTGTTGCTAAGCAGAGCTGTGAAGGGATATGAGCCAAAGGCAGGTATATGGAGTGAGGCCGCAAGTCAGTCTCGATCCCATTGAAGGGTGGAACAGGCTCGAGGGGCTGAATGGCCTGCTCCTGTTCCCATGTTCCAATGGGAAAGTGGGAGGAAAAGAACAAGGGAGCAGAGGATAGGGGTACACAGAGAGAGAGAGAGAGAGAGAGAGAGGGAGCAGAGGGAAGGGGAAGAGCTGATGGAGGAGGTGGGAGGCTTCAGGGGAGGGATAGAAAGGTGAATGGAAATGGGGACGAGGAAAGGGAAGGTGAGGGCATGGGTTAAAGGAGTGGAGGGGATTGAGCTAGAGAGAAGGACAGGGAGGGACAGGGTAAGGCAGGAACAAAGCACAAGAGAGGGGAAGTTGATGAGGGGACACAGAGGGAAGGGGGAAGAGGAAGAATGAGGATACCAGGACAATGGATGGCCCCAAAATATTTACTTCCCTGGGCCTCCATGCGACTTGTGATGCAAAAGCTTTCCTCCCGCCCCCAGCCCCTTCAACAATTACACCCCCACACCCCTTCCCTGCCCCCATCCCCTCCTCGTTCCAATCCTAGGGCTAGGGAGGGAGGGAGGGAGGTCATTTCCTGTCCTCTACCTAGTGATTGCCTTGCTAGGAAGGTGCGACCATACAGACAAAAGATGGGAGCAGGATTGAGCTCAGCTGCGATGCCCTCCAGAGTGGAATAGCTGCTGATTTTCCCTGGGCCTGACAGGGTGAGGAACAGCCAATGACACTTCGCAGCCAGCCGTATTACTGGTTAATGAGGGTTTTCAGAGTGAGGTGAGGTGAAGGAGGTGGTTGCCATGCCAACACCAGCCTATGGGCTAGATTAAGACAGGATTTAATCAGGAACCATGCAGAATTCTTGATGGGTAGCTGTCAGATGGCAATATGCCCACATTACAGTTCCACAACGTTCTTGATCTGAACCAAGCCGGGCAGCAATGGATTACCCTCGCACAATTTACTCACCAGCTCCTCATTAATCCCACCTCGGCCCGGCCCAGTCAGGGGGGGGGGTGTGAGTGAGACCCTCATTCCCAGAGGTGGTGATGTAGGAAGCCGGAGAGATACTTCACTGCCGGATGGCTGGGGTGGGGTTGGGGATGGGTGTGGGGGTGAACAGTGTTCAGGCCAATATTAGGAAATAAATGCCCAGCCACGCCCCTCCCCTGTCACAATCTCACCGGGGTGCATGGAGCAGATTGTGTCACTGCCTGTGTAAGTATGTGTCTGTGTGTCTCTGTGTACGTAAGTGTGTGTACGTGTGCATGTTACTGCATGTGTAAGTGTATGTGTGAGTGTGAGAATATGTGAGTGTGTGTGAGTATAAGTGAGTGAGTGTGGGTGAATGTGTGTATCTGTGTGCATGCGTGTGTGTAAGTGTACCTGAGCGTGTCTCTGTGTGTGTAAGCATGTGAGTGTGTGCATATGTGTGTGTATGAGTGTGACTGAGTGTTTGAGAGTGTGTGTATGTGTATGTTTGTGTAAGAGCTTGTGTGTGCAGAAGATTGTGTGTGAGAGTGTGTCTGTGAGTGTGTGAGCAAGTGTGTGTGAGTGTGTGTATCTGTGTGCATGCGTATGTGTGTGTGTGAGCATCTCTCTGTGTGTAAGTCTGTGAGTGAATGTGTGTGTGCACATATGTATGTGTCTGTGTAAGAGCTTGTGTGTGCATCAGAGTGTGTGTGTGAGTGTGTATGTGTGAGTGTGTGTGGGTGAGTGTGTGTGTGTGAATGTATGAGTGAGTGTGTGTGTGAATGTGTGTGTGTATGTGTGAGTGAGTGTGTGAATGAGTGTGTATGAGTGTGTGTGAGAGTGTGTGAGTGTGTGAGTGAGTGTGTGTGAGAGTGTGTGAGTGAGTGTGTGTGAGTGTGTGTGTGAGAGTATGTGTGTGTGAGTGTGAGTGTGTGTGAGTGGGTGTGTGTGTCTGAGAGTATATGTGTGAGTGTGTGAGTGTGTGTATGTGCGAGAGTAGGTGTGAGTGAGTGTGTGTGTGTGAGTGAGTGTGCATGAGTGAGTGCGTGAGTGAGTGTGTGTGTGTGTGTGAGTAAGTGTGTGTGAGTGTGAGTGTGTGAGTAAGTGTGTGTGAGTGTGAGTGTGTGAGTTAGTATGTAAGTGTGTATGAGTGAGTGTGTGAGTGTGAGAGTGTGTGTGTGTGTGCGTGAGACTGAGAGTGTGTGTGAGTATGTGAGTGTGTAAGAGTGAGTGTATAAGTGAGTGTGAGTATGTGTGTGTGTGTGTGAGTGAGTGTGTGTGTGAGTGAGTGTATGAGTGTGAGTGAGTGTGTGAGTGTGAGTGAATGTATGAGGGAGTGTGTGTGAGTGTGAGTGTGTGAGTGTGTGTGAGTGTGTGTGTGTGAGTGTGTGAGTGAGTGTGTGTGAGTGAGTGTGTGTGAGTGAGTGTGTGAGAGTGTATGAGTGAGTGTGAGTGTGATTGAGTGTGTGAGTGAGTGTGTGTAAATGAGTGTGCGAGTGAGTGTGAGTGTGTGTGCGTGAGAGTGTGTAAGTGTGTGTGAGAGTGTGTGTGTGAGTGTGTGAGTGAGCGTGCGTGAGTGTGTGTGTGTGAGAGTGTGTGTGTGTGAGTGTGTGTGAGAGTGAGTGAGTGAGAGTGTGTGAGTGAGTGTGTGTGAGTGTGTGTTAGTGTGTGAGTGTGTGAGTGAGTGTGTGAGTGTGGGTGAGTGTGTGAGTGAATGTGTGAGAATGTGAGTGTGTGTGTGTGTGTGAGTGAGTGTGTGTGTGTAAGTGAGTGTGTGTGTGTAAGTGAGTGTGTGAGAATGTGAGTGTGTGTGAGTGAGAGTGTGAGTGTGTGTGTGTGTATGTGTGAGAGAGAGTGTGTGTCAGATGTCTGGTGTATATGAGTGGTGCAGGGGATAATGAAGTGAGTCCATGTGATCCTGCTGTGCACAATTGCGCCACCATGCCCCCTGTATGTCACACGGGCAAATGACACACCTTGAGTCAATAGATGGCTTCTGACATCACGGAAGGTGCTGGAATAAAATCCCCATCTTGGGTTACGTTAGAGCCCGGGTGTCCTTGGAGAAGGAGCACGCGGTGTCCACCAACACCCTGGAGTTGTTCAGGGAGAGGTGGGCGCCGCAGGGAGTGGAGTGCATTATTTCCCCCTCCAACTCTATTTTGATTTAGTCCCTACCCTCCCCTTCACTGTTTTGCTCACACAGCATTGCCCTTTGATGTGAAGGGCAGGGCTTGTCACTGGGCACTCGGGTGTTTTCCTATCTTCCTGGTGGTGGAAATTGAATAAAGATTCGTGCCCCTTGTGTCTTTCACTGTGTCTCGCACCTGCACACACACACACACCATGGGTGCTGGGGAAAAAATAAGCACTACCGCAGTTAGGCGGTAGTGTGGGGGTTAAATTAAAAAAAAAGTAAAAAAAATAAAAATAAAATAAAATCCCCATCTTTCTGTCTGGTGCGGTGTGCTCCTCACCCCTACAGCCCACCTCAGGGACGGGATGACATGGAGATGCCGGTGTTGGACTGGGGTGTACAAAGTTAAAAATCACACGACACCAGGTTATAGTCCAACAGGTTTAATTGAAAGCACTAACTTTCGGAGCGTCGCTCCTTCATCAGGTGATTGTGGGACAGGATCATAAGGCACAGAATTTATAGCAAAAGATGCCAGTGTCATGTAGCTGAGAGGATACATTGAACAAATCTAGACTGCTGTTTGAGAACGGGTTGCAGAGGAGCTTCAGGCAGGAGGCCACTCTCTCCTGTAATCAGATCCGTCCTGTCCCTGTTTTGTTTTGTAAGGTCAACGTTGAGGAGCCAATGAGGAGGCGGCCATGGAGAACCAGACAGTGGACAACAGCAGCTTCTCTAACACCAGCATGAGAGTGACCTTCCCGGGTACCGCGCTCCTCCAGCAGTACAAATGCCTCTTCATCCTGCTATACTGTGCCCTGGTGGCCGTGGCGTGCGTTGGCAATGCCTTCCTGATCGGCAGCATCGTGGTGGACCGTAAACTCCACACCGTCACCAACTTCTTCATCGGGAACCTGGCGTCGGCGGACCTCCTGATGTGCCTGGCCTGCGTGCCGCCCACCCTGTCGTACGCCTTTGAGCCACGCGGTTGGCTCTTTGGCCGCTTCCTGTGCCACCTGGTCTCCCTGCTGCAGTCCGCCCTGGTCTACGTCTCGGTGTTGTCCCTGACGGCCATCGCGGTGGACCGCTACGTGGTGGTGGCGCACCCCGTGCGGCAGAGGGCGGGCCGCGGGCGCTGCGGCCTGGTGGTGGCGTCCATCTGGGCCCTGGCCCTGGCCCTGGCCAGCCCGGCCTCCGCCCGGGTGGCCTACGTGGAGCTGGAGGCCGCCGGCCACGACGTGAACGTGTGTGAGGAGTTCTGGCGCGGCCGGGAGACCGAGCGCGCGGCCTACTCTTGTGTGGTGATGCTGGCCTCCTACATGGTGCCACTGACCGCGGTCAGCGTCTCCTACTGTGCCATCAGCGCCCACCTGCGGAGGCGCCACCTCCCTGGGGTGGTGGAGCAGAACCGCCTGCGGTGGAACGAGAAGAAGAGGAAGACGTTCTCCCTGCTGGTGGTCTCCGTGGTAACCTTCGCCATGTGCTGGATGCCCCTCCAGATCCTCAACCTCCTGCAGGACCTGGACGTTGACTTCACCATCTTGGACACCCGCTACCTCAACGTGGCGCAGGTCTCCTGCCATTGGCTGGCCATGAGCTCCGCCTGCTACAACCCCTTCATCTACGCCTCACTGCACCGTAAGCTCCGCCTGCGGCTGGGGGCCTACCTCCGGCGCTGGAGGCAACCAGGGGGTTTCTTGGCTGGACGCCTCTCGCCCTTCCACACCAGCATCAGCCTGGTGTCCGAGCTCCCCAAGGCCGGAGCCCCAGCTGGTAGTGGCAACACCTCTGACCCGGTCTGAGCGCCGGCAGCCATTATCGCCGGCTCGCCTGTCCATTCTCACTCCCAAAATGGTACCATTGGCTTCCCCCGCACTGCAATGCAACCCCCCCTTCTTCCTTTATGTGGAGTCTCCATGGAATACGATGACCAGCATGGAAAGGTGGGCCAAAGGACCTTTTTGCGCAATGTGGGAAATCTTCATGTGAGTCTAGACTATGGAATATGGGACTGGAGCCTTTGATGAATAGAATGGATAGGATGGGCCCAATGGCCTCTTGGCGCCCTGTGGAAAAACTCTAGAGCCTGGACCGTTGGAACATGGTGGGCGTAAGGGAATGGATATGACGGAACCAAAAACTGTAACGTCCCAGCAGAGAGGGATTCAAATTTTTTAAAATTGTCAAAAATGTTTTCCTGGAATATAACGCCAAATTAATTTTCTTCCATTGTTCTGTTATGAGAGGTGAATGGAGGGTCAGCGTTTTGTGGTCCCTAGTTACCCCCTTGAGAAGGTGGGGGTGAGCTGCCTTCTTGAACCGCTGCAGTCTACCTGCTGTGGGTAGACCCACAATGCCCTGAGGGAGGGAATTCTGGGATTTTGACCCAGTAGCAGTGAAGGAAATATATTTCCAAGTCAGGATGGGGAGTGGCTTGAAGGGGAGCTCGCATGGGGTGGTGTCCCCCATGTATCTGCTGTCGTCGTCCTTCTAGGTGGAAGAGACTGTGGGTTTGAACAGTGCTGTCTGAGGAGTCTGAGTGAGTTGCAGATGGTACACACTGCTGCTACTGAGCGTCAGTGATGGGGGGAGGGAGGGGATGTGGGAAGGGGTGGATGGACTGCTCATCAAGCAGGCAATGTTATTTTTAATTAAACCATCAGATTAGAATGAGGGTCTCGATTGAACTCAAGACAATTCAAGATGGGCCTAACATTGGGAAATTTTATTTCACCACAAAAAAACAAGCAACAAATGTTGCAATCGCAGGTAAAAGGTCAAAGGAATGGGATTGGGCAGCTTTGGGACATCAAGGGTTTGAAGTAAATCAATTGGGTTAAACGAAATGCAACTTCCATCGGGGTCCATCAGGGATAGTCCCTCAGTCAGGGTCTATCATTCATCAGCTTAAAATCAGAGGATGCTGGAGAAACTCAGCAGGTCTGATAGAGAAAGCGAAAGAGAAAGAAACAAAAGTTAACACTTAGGGACCAGAGACCCTTCTTCAGAACTCCGTCCCCAGCTTGTTCCGAGTGAACTGAGGGTGATGGAAGAGACAGAGTTGACTCACTACGATCGGCCTGAGCGCTTCTGCACTTTGGGAGAAGGAGAGGACAATTTGACTGGAGCCCTGCCCACCGTTCCCCCCCCTCCTCCTAACCCGTCAGAAAACAGACATCGATCCCGCGCAAAGTTGGACTGCGACGCGCACCCAAGTCGTGAGACAGTATCATGAAACCCCAAGGAGAACCAGAAATGGAGAGAGAAGGTGAGAGAAGAGGAAGCATTTGTGTCGGCCAATTCTAAACTAAAACGGTAAACACGTTCCGGATAAATTGTTCTTCATTAAGTGATGCGCAGTTCAGCTTCACCGAGCGAGTATTTATTCAGGACTATGTTGTTGCAAGATGGAGCAGCACATCATCCCCTGTCTTCTGCCACCGTCAACCTCCTCCAGATCCAGTGCTTCTGAGAGGCCTGGCAATTATTTTTGGGATGTTTGCTTTGACTGGGGAGCACTGCGTGGCTCAGAGTAGATCCCTTTGTTCCCAATGGCACTGCAGAGGGCACAAGCCAAAACTCAGACCAGGGCCCATTCTGTGCGGTATTGAAGGATGAGACAAGGAAAGATGGAGGCATTAGGGAGAGAGGAGTACAGAGAAGATTCAAGAGAGTCACTCTGAAGATGAGGAACCCTTGTTAATTGGATAGACGGGAAAACTGGGCTGGTGCTCAAGGCGAGATTTGATTGAGCTGTTCAAAGTGGTGGACAGGGTACATGGTGGGAGGAGCGAGAATCGGAGGGCACCGATATGAGTAAAACTCCTCATCGCAGAGCGCGTGATCTGAGTGCGGTAGAGACAGAGCACTCTCTCAGGAGAGGATTACTGGAGGTGAAGCATTTGCAGGGAGTTGGGGGTGGGGGAAGGCGAGGGGATAAACACTGGCTGAGAGCTCTTGTGGGGAGCCAGAGTAGGCACAATGGGCTGAATGGTCTCTGAACGGTGGTTAGCACTGCTGCCTCACAGCGCCAGGGACCCAGGTTCGATCCCAGCCTCGGGTGACTGTCTGGGTGGAGTTTGCACGTTCTCTCAGTGTCTGGGGTTCCCTCTGGGGGAGTTCGGCGCAAGGTGGAGGCAATAGCAGCAGCCGTTCTACCACAAAATGTGGGAGCAGATGTAGGCCATTCAGCCCGTCGGGTCTGTGCTGCCATTCAATGAGATAGCAGCTGGTCTAACAATCCTCAACCCGTGCCTTTTCCCCATGACCCTTGATTCCCTTATTGATTACCAATCCCAGCCCTGTGCGTACTGAACAAACCCAGCCTCAACAGCCGTCCGTGACAAAGAATTCACTCCCCTCTGAGGGAAGTTCCTCCCCATCTCTGTGTTAAAGAGACAGTCCCTGACGGGAGATTTTTCAAGGATTGAAAGGGTCAGAGTTCATCTTGTGTCTCATGTTCAAATATCTGTCCTGCCATCTCGCAGCTCTCCGTGATTTATTTTGGTGTGTTCCTGTAAAGAGTTGGTTTGCTTCTTGTGGGCATTCAGTGTATGTGTCACCAGAGCCCCCAGCCCCCTTGTGCCATGCTGCCTTCAGAGATCACCATTTAAATAAAGACTTTTAACACGCAACTGTCTCTCTGCTGCTTCATTACTGCTGTCTACTGTGCTTTCAGTAAAATTGTTCCCAGCATTGACACCAAACAGGATTGCGCACAGTGAAAGTGTGATGGACAGTATCATCTATCAGCTAGGTTTTGGGCACAGTGGGTCAGTGACTAGCACTGCTGCCTCACAGCTACAGGGACCTGGGTTCGATTCCAGCCTTGGCAGACTATCTGTGTGGAGTTTGCACATTCGCCCCGGGTCTGCGTGGGTTTCCTCCCACAGTCCAAAGATGTGCAGGTCAGGGTGGGTTGGCCCATGCTAAGCTGCCCCACGGTGTCCAGGGATGTGGAAGCTAAGTAGGTTAGCCACTGGAAGTACAGGGAGAGGGAGGAGGAAAAAGTGAGGACGGCAGATGCTGGAGATCAGAGTCGAAGAGTGTGACGCTGGAAAAGCACGGCCGGTCAGGCAGCATCCGAGGGGCAGGAGAATCACCGTTTCAAGCATAAGCTCTTCCTGCTTTTGCTCGAAACATCGATTCTCATGCCCTTTGGAGGGTCAGTGTGGACTTGATGGGCTGAATGGCCTGCTTCCACACTGCAGGGAATCTATGAAACCTGGTTGGCATGGATAACTTGTGCCAAACGGCCTGTCTCTATGCTATGTGACTAAATGGCTTATCCTGTTCCTAGCTGAAAATGTGTTGCTGGAAAAGCACAGCAGGTCAGGCAGCATCCAAGGAGCAGGAGAATCGACGTTTCGGGCATCAGCCCTTCTCCTTTGATGCTGCCTGACCTGCTGCGCTTTTCCAGCAACACATTTTCAGCTCTGATCTCCAGCATCTGCAGTCCTCACTTTCTCCTCGGAGATTTTATCCTGTTCCTAGCTTCTTTCTGGATTACATTGGTGTAGGTGACCACCAATTGTTATAAAAACACATCTGCTTCAGTAATAATCCCCAAATCTGCCACCCTTCTCCAGCCTGGTCTACACGTGACTCCAGACCCACAGTGAGGTTATTAACTGCCAACTGCCAACTGCCCTCAGGAGGTTAATTTGTTGAATGTCAACCAAAGGGGTAATGAGTCATCTTGCTTTCCGATTGGTGTAGGACAGCAGTTGTCACAAGGGTGGGCATCCAATGGTTGAGGCTTGAGGGAGAGTCATGTGATGACACCTCCACAAACAGGCCTGTTCCCAGTTGGCAACCCCACCTGCAAAACCTCTTGGTTCCTGACATTAAAACAAAAGGGTCTGAGGTGGAATTGTATTAACTTTTTTAAAAAGGTGGACTCTCCCAACTTAAGGAATTGCTCAGCACAGGAATGCTGGAGATGAAAAGTGTGAAAGAATTTACCTGGCCAGGGGCACTGGTGTGGTCTCACCTGATGCGGCAATACCACATTATTCCTCATTACAAAGGAAACTAGCTGCAGAAATCATAGTATTGAAAGAACCAACAGACATTTAATATAACTATTATACTAAACATTTGGGGTGGCACGGTTGGCACAGTGGTTAGCACTGCTGCCTCACAGCGCCAAAGACCTGGGTTCAATTCCCACCTCAGGCAACTGTCTGTGTGGAGTTTGCACATTCTCCCCGTGTCTGCGTGGGTTTCCTCCCACAGTCCAAAGATGTGCAGGTGAGGTGAATTGGCTGTGTTAAATTGCCCGTAGTGTTAGGTGTAGGGGAATGAGTCTGGGCGGGTTGCTCTTCGGAGGGTTGGTGTGGGCCGAAGGGCCTAAGTAATCTAATCTAAATCCTCAGTTGCATAAGTGTTTGGATTATGGACATTTAATATAACTAACTGTCCTAGCAAACTCTACATTCCTCAGGAAGACCAGTCCCTGGCTCATTTTAAGTTACGAGAGTGCATCATGCTTCCATTGATCCAGGGTAAGATGGAGTCTGACACTGTCATAGCCTCAGGTCACATGATATGATGCATGTCTCTTAAAGGCATACCCACCGTGAGAAATAACACAACAAGTGGCACAAGGGCAAAAGAGGTGGGATGAATAGGATGGTTCTGCCACAGAGCTGGTACACACTTGATGGGCCAAATGGCCTCTTCCTGCGCTGGTTCATTTTGCAAAACTGTGTTCTCAAATGGCTTGGAATGATTGAGGGATGTGGGATCACACATCGCAGATGTGGGATCACACCTGGCCCGTGTGGGTCAGTGGGATGCTGTGAGTAATTCCCACATAGTTTATGAACAAACAGAGATGACCAAGAGATGGTTAACTGGGAAATGATTCAACTCAATGAAGTTTTCTTAGAAAGTGCATCTGTCCGGTGTTGTGCTGTGCTACCATCTGCTGGCTAGTGCTGGCAGTGCAGTGTCCAGGAAGGGTAATGGTTGATGTACAGTATATTTGTGTGTGTGTGTGAGAGAGATGGTGGGGGGGGGAGTGGGCGCGGTGATTGATCTGTTGGTCAAACAGTGACCCACATGGATCCCCCATTAGAGAGTGGAGTGCATAATTTGGGCAGACACTTCAGTGGATCCAGAGATTCTGCCTTTAGATTCTTCCCTCTCTGCTAGATGTTTAAAAAGTTAAAATTCTGTGACAGTATTTCAAAGAAAGATATAGAGTTTTTCCCCAGTGTCCTGCACATGAGTGATCTCAAAACCAATGAAACAGACTACCTGCTCATTTGTGGGATCTTGCTGTGTCATCGCATTCCCTGCATTATCAATCTGTACGTCCTTCTGATATATCAGTGGCAGACTTAAGAACAGGAGAGTTTCCCGGTTTAGATTAGATTCCCTAGAGTGTGGAAACAGACCCTTCAGCCCAACCAGTCCACACTGACCCATTTCCCTCTGACTAATGCACCTAACGCTATGGGACAATTTAGCATAGCTGATTCACCTAACCTGCACATCTTTGGACTGTGGGAGGAAAGAGCTGAAAAATGTGTTGCTGGAAAAGCGCAGCATCAAAATCGACGTTTCAGGCATGAGCTGCACTTTCCCAGCTCTGATCTCCAGTCCTCACTTTCCACTGCGGGAGAAAACCCACGCAGATACAGGGCAAATGTGCAAACTTCACACAGACGGTTGCAATTGAACCTGGGAGCCTGGTGCTGTGAGGCAGCAGTGCTAATCACTGAGCCCACCAACGTTTTAGTAGCTGAAGCACAACAGGCTTCCCCATATTAGAGGACGTCTTCGTTCTTAATTTGGGCTGCACTCCGTGGCAAACATCCTCCTCGCTTTGAGGGACTGCTGGAGGAAGGGAGAGAGTTTCAGAATTCTCTATCCTCATACAGGAAGGTGAAATGCCATCATGTTATGATCACTCTTGCCTAGTGGAACCTACATGATGAAGTCATGAATAAACCCTGTCTCGTTATGCATTAAAACAAAAACAGAAATTGCCGGCATAACTCAGCATGTGTGAGAAAAAAAGCGGGGCTAATGTTTCAAGCCCAGTGACCCGATAACAGAATAGAAAGCAGGAATCAGCAGCAGTGCTTCGCCCTGAGGCCCACTGAAGATGTTACCTAGTAGGGTGGCGAAACGTCTGAAAATGAACCTTACAGCTCAGCGAGCAAACCTACATCCAGAATGAGGTCTAAGATAGCCTGAAACGTTCTTTCTCCCGTTCCTTGGATGCTGCCTGACCTGCTGTGCTTTTCCAGCGCCACACTCTTTGACTCTGATCTCCAGCATCACTTTTTCCCTGTTCACTGCTTGCTTCTGGAAGGTTCTTCTGAGAAACTCTCCCGAGTACACTCGATGGACTCATCCTCCAGGGTATTTGTGACAGTTTGGTTTGTCCTTCTCTTTTCGAAGATTGAAATCTCCCACAGTTATGGCACCACCTTTCTGACAGGCCTCTGTGGGTCTGTTCCCATGCTGTATGACACTAACAAATCAAGAATTGATTGGCGACATTCTCGATGAAATTATCATCAGTTGTTGTAAAACCCCGACTGGTTCACCAATGTCCTTTAGGGAAGGGAGCTGCCATCCTTACCTGGTCTGGCCTACATGTGACTCCAGACCAACAACAATGGGGTTGGCTCTTAACTGCCCTCTGAGTTGGCCCTAGCAAGCCACTCAGTTAAGGGGCAACTAGGGTTGGGCATCAAATGTTGGCAATGCCCACATGCCAAGAGAGAATTTTAAACGTCCATTGTGTTATAGATGTTGCTTATATTCAGCTAATAAGCTTATGGTTCTTTCATACAGCACGGAAACAGACCCTTCGGCCCAACTTGTCCATGCTGACCAGATATCCTAAATTAATCTAGTCCCATTTGCCAGCACTTGCCCTCCTTTTAGGCAAAAGTGGGTACTGTAGATGCTGGAGGTCAGAGACAAGGTTAGAGTGGGGCTGGAAAAGCACAGCAGGTCAGGCAGCATCCGAGGAGCAGGAAAATCAACCTTTTGGGGAGGAGCTCCTCATTCATTCCTGATGAAGGGCTCCTGCCCGAACCATCGATTCTCCTGCTCCTCAGATGCTGCCTGACCTGCTGTGCTTTTCCAGCCCCACTCTAACCTTGACTTTGCCCTCCTTTTGCCTGTTTTCCCTGCTCCAACCTTGTTTGTTGCTGCCCCTGTTATATCTATCCTTCCCCGTCACACTCTGGTTCTGACCAACGACCTCATTAACCTGCAGGTTTTTTTTCTCCGTCCGTTCTCCTTAACGTCCCAAGTAGCCTCTCAGGTGGAACTGTAACCAGCATAACCAACCCAGGGGTGAGAGTGCCACCCTGAATTCACACAAAGGACAATGCCTCCTAATTCCACCAGGTGGTGCTGGTTAAACACAAACGGATCTCACTGACCCAGTGTAAATTTCACCAGCCTCTGCCAGGGTCACGACTCCTCCAAGATTTCCCTGCAATCTTCCAGAGTTAAAGCAATATCTCTGCATGCTGCTGGTGGAGAATTACAGAGATAACTCGCTCTGATATCGAAATATGACCCAATCTTAACAATTGATTTATTGTTGTTACATGTATCCAAATACAGTGAAAGGTACTGTTTTGTGTGCTCTGCAGGTAAATCGTACCATACTAAGTCCATCAAGGTAACATAACAGAGCGCAGAATACAGTGTTACAGCTGCAGAGAAGCTGCCGTGTGAGATCAGAAATAACATTTGAGAGATCGTAGAGTCACACAGCATCGAAACAGACCCTGCAGTCCAACCAGTCCATGCTGAACATAATCCCAAACTAAACTAGTCCTACCTACCCCCCACCTGTCCCATATCCCTCCAAACCTTTCCTATCCATGTATCCATCCAAATGTATTTTAAACATTGTTACTGTACCCACGTCCACCACTTCCTCAGGAAGTTTATTCTGTACCCTCATGGTGGGTCAGTGGTTAGCACTGCTGCCTCCCAGCACCAGAGGACCTGGGTTCAATCCCTAACTCGGGTAACTGTCTGTGTGGAGTTTCTCTGCCTGGGTTTCCTCCCATAGTGCAAAGATACGCAGGTCAGGTGAATTGGTCATGCTAAATTGCCCATAGTGCTCGGTGCATTGGTCTGGGTGGGTTACTCTTCGGAGGGTCAAGTGTGGACTTGTTGGGCTGAAGGGGCCTATTTCCACCCTGTAGGGGATCTAATGTAATCGTACCCAAAAAAATTGACCCTCTTGTCTCTTTAGAATCTCTCTCCTCTCACCTTAAAGACCCCCGAGTCTGAAATCCCCTAATCTCAGGAAAAGACAACTACCATTAACTCTATCTCCACGCCCCTCATTATTTTATAAACCTCCAAATGGTCACCTCTCAACCTCCTACACTCCAGTGAAAAAAGCTCCATCCTATCAGCCAAGATGATGTATGATTTGCAAAGGACGGACCCCAGAGGAAAATGTCCTTTCAGGTCTAGAGGCATGGAGCTGGGAAATGGGATGGCTCTGCGGACACTAGGGATGGATGCAATGAACTGAATGGTCTGCTTCCAGGTCTTCTATGACAGCTTACCGTTGTCACATCCATGACCGCGACACAAATTGCTTTCTCTGGATAGATCAACCTTGAGAACATTCGAACGGAACAATGGTTATTGGTTTCTCCTGCAGTTAAGAAGGATATTTCGCTCAGACGCTTAAGTGTAGGAGTTGGGATGTCAAGTTAAGGTTGTACAGGACATTGGAGAGGCCTCTCCTGGAATACTGTGCGCAGTTCTGGTCTCCCTGTTATCGGAAGGATATTATTAAACTGAAAAGGGTACAGAAAAAAAACCTACCAGGATCGGGTCACCGGACCTGAAATGTTGACTGTGATTTCTCTCCACAGGTACTGCCAGACCTGCTGAGCTTTTCCAGCAACTTCTGTTTTTGTTTCTGATTTACCAGGATGTTACCTGGAATGGAGGATTTGAGAAATGAAAATACACTGGAAAGACTGGCTTTTTTTTTCACTAGAATGTAAGAGTTTGAGGGGTGACCTTCTTGAGGTTTATAAAATAATGAGGGGTAAAGCAAATGACAAAGGTCTTTTCCCTAACGTGGGGGAGTTCAAAACCAGGGAGCATTTTTTAAGGTGAGAGCAGAAAGATTTAGAACAAAACACGAGGGGCAACTTTTTCACACAGTGTGTGGTTCATGTGTGGAATGGACTTCCAGAGGTAGTGATGGATGTGGGAACAGTCACAAATTTTTAAAAGACATTTTGATTAGTTCATGTATAGTGAATAGGAAGGGTTGAGAGGGATATGGGCCAAGTGCTGGCAGGTTGGGATATCTGGTCGGCATGGATGCGTTGGACCGAAGCATCTGTTTCTGCGCTGTATGACTGGTAATTCTGACTGTGCCCGTGGCTGTGGGAAATGTATTAAAAGGAATCAGTTGTGACCAATTGGCCCAATAACTCCATTGTCATTTGATCATGGAAATGGACTTGGTGAAATACGTCTGCCTGAAATTTCCTATTTCTCAATATTTGTAACACACACGGACAGGCACCTCAATCACACCAGCTGCGTTTTCACCCATTGGAAATTTCCCCATCTTCAAATCCATGTTTTTACTCATTGGTGGGATTTGGGAGTCGCTGGCTGGGCCAACATTTAGTGCCCACCCCTGGTTACTCTTGAGAAGGTGGTAATGAACTGCCTTCCTGAACCGCTGCAGTCTATGTGCTGCAGGGACATCACAATGCAACTCAGAAGAGAATCCCAGGATTCTGACCCGGTGACAGTGAAGGAACAGAGACATATTACCAAGTCAGGATGGTGAGTGGCTCAGAGGGGAAGTTGCAGGGGGTGGTGTTCCCTGTGGTATCTGCTGCCCTTGTCCTTTTAGATGGAAGTGGTCATGGGTTTGGAAGGGGCGGACTGAGTATCTTTGGTGAACTACTACAGTGCATCTTGTAGATGGTACACACTGCTGCTACTGAGCTTCAGTGGGGGAGGGAGTGGGTGTTTGTGGATATGGTGCCAATCAAGCGGGGGCTGCTTTGTCCTGGATGGTGTCGAGCTTCTTGAGTGTTGTTGGAGCTGCCCCCATCCAGGGGCAAGTGGGGAGTATTCCATCACACTCCTGACTTGTGCCTTATAGATGGTGGACAGGCTTTGGGGAGTCAGGAGGGGAGTTACTCACTGCAGGATTCCAAGCCTCCGACCTGCTCTTGTAGCCATTGTGTTTATGGGGCAAATCCCCTTCACTTTCTGGTCAACAGCATCCCCAGGATGTTGAGGATGGGGTATTCAGGAATGGTAATCCCATTGAATGTCATGGGGCAATGGTTGGATTGCCTCTTGTTAGAAATAGTCATTGCCTGGCATTTGTAAGGCGTGAATGTTACTTGCCACTTGTCAGCCCAAGCCTGGATGTTGTCCTGGTCTTGCTGCATTTGGACATGGACTGCTTTAGTACATAAGGAGGCAGGAACAATACCGTGCAGCCATTGACGCACATCCCTACTTCTGACCTTACGGTGGAGGGAAGGTCATTGATGAAGCAGCTGGAGATGGCACTACCCTGAGGGACTCCTGCAAAGATGAGGGAGCTGAGATGACTGACCTCCAACAACCATCTCCCTAAGTGCAGAATGTGACCCACCACAATCCGAACTTGATTCCCCACTGACACTAGATTTTCTAGGGCTCCTTTGATGCTCCTTGATGCCAAGGGCTGTCAATTCCCCCTCCTCTCTGGAATTCAGCTCTTTTATCCATGTTTGAACCAAGGCTGTAATGAGGTCAGGGGTTGAGTGACCCTGATGGAACCCAAACTGGGCGTCACTGAGCAGGTTATTGCTGAGCAGGTACTGCTTGGTAGTACTGTTGATGACCCCTTCCATCACTTTACTGTCTGATGGGGCTTTAATTGGCTGGGTTGAATTTGTCCTGTTTTGTGTTGTATAAGACATACCTGGAAAAGTTTCCACATTGTCGGGTAGATGCCAGTGTTGTAACTGTACTGGAACAGCTTGGCGAGGGGAGCAGCAAATTCTGGAGCACACGTCTTCATTCCGAGTGTCAAGGCCTTTGCAGTATTCAGTGCCTCCAACTGTTTCTTGATATCATGTAGAGTGAATCAAATTGGGTGAAGACTGGTAGCTGGGGGACCAACCTGGAAGTCCACTCGGCACTTCTGGCTGAAGCTTCCTGGGAAAACCTCAGCTTTATCCCTTGCACTGATGTGCTGGGCCCTTCCATCAGTGAGGATAGTATAGGAAATGGCAACATGCAATTGCAGAGCAGCATCAAGATAACCAGCCAACACCACAGGGTGGATTTTAGAATATAATTCCTAAATAATTGGATATTGTCTTTATAAATACCGATTCCCATTTGTATATCAGTGGAATATGTGATGGGTTTTATTGGTAGAGTGATTGAGTTCTGGACCCGTGATGTCATGCTGCAACTTTACAAAATGCTAGTGCAGCCGCACTTGGAATATTGTGTACAGTTCTGGGCACCCCATTACAGGAAGGACGTGGAAGCATTGGAAAAGGTGCAGAGGAGATTTACCAGGATGTTGCCTGGTCTGGAGGGGAGGTCTGATAAGGAAAGGCTGAGAGGACTTGGGTCTGTTCTTATTGGAGAGAAGAAGGCTGAGAGGGGATTTAATAGAGACATACAAGATGATCAGAGGATTAGATAGGGTGGACAGCGAGAGTCTTTTTCCTAGGATGATGACGTCGGCTTGTACGAGGGGACATAACTGCAAATTGAGGGGTGATAGATTGAAGACAGATGTCAGAGGCAGTTTCTTTACTCAGAGTGTGGTAAGGGCATGGAATGCCCTGCCTGGCAATGTAGTTAAC
The DNA here is from genome assembly GCF_047496795.1 of Chiloscyllium punctatum. Taxonomy (NCBI): domain Eukaryota; kingdom Metazoa; phylum Chordata; class Chondrichthyes; order Orectolobiformes; family Hemiscylliidae; genus Chiloscyllium; species Chiloscyllium punctatum. The sequence continues at coordinate 70,510,582 of NC_092767.1, forward strand.
TCATCCACATTAGGGTCTTGGATAAGCATATGGATGATGATGGGATAATGTAGGGGAATGGGCTTAGATTAGTTCACAGATCGGCGTAACATCAAGGGCTGAAGGTCCTATTCTGCACTGTATTGTTCTATGTTCTATGTGGATTGGAATCACTGACCCTTTTCTAAGGAAGAATGTCAGTATGGACGGGTTGGACCAAAGGGTCTGTTTCCGTGCTGTACATCTCTATGACTCTATGACTCTAAATGGGGATTAGAATCCAAAATGAGACACTGAAAGTGAAAGGAAAGGAAGATGATAAGAGCAAGAGAGCCAGCTAATGATCAGGGAGAGCAGGTTAAAACTACAAGAAAGCAGGTTAAAGAGTAAGAGACAGCTGGTTAATGAATCAGAGAGCACAGACTAATGAGTTAGAAAGAGCATGTGAAAGGGCAAGAGAGAGCAGAATAAAGACTGAGAGAGTATGGGTTGAAGAGTGAGAGAGCGGGTTAAAGAGTGAGAGAGGGGGTTAATGAGTGAGAGATCTGGTTAATGAGTGAGAGATCTGGTTTATGAGTGATAGAGCAGATTAATGAGTGAGAGAGCAGGATAAAGTGTGAGAGCAGGTTAATCAGTGAGAGAGAGATGGTTAGTGAGAGAGAGCAGGTTGATGAGTGAGAGAGCGGGTTAATAAGTGAGGGAGTGGGTTAATAAGTGAGGGAGTGGGTTAATGAGTGAGAGAGCAGGTTAATGAGTGAGAGAGCTGGTTAAAGAGTGAGAGAGCAGGTTAAAGTGTGAGAGCAGGTTAATCAATGAGAGAGATGGTTAGTGAGAGAGAGCAGGTTGATGAGTGAGAGAGCAGGTTAATGAGTGAGAGAACAGGTTAATAAGTGAGGGAGTGGGTTAATAAGTGAGAGAACAGGTTAATGAGTGAGAGAGCTGGTTAAAGAGTGAGAGAGCAGGTTAAAGTGTGAGAGCAGGTTAATCAATGAGAGTGATGGTTAGTGAGAGAGAGCAGGTTGATGAGTGAGAGAGTGGGTTAATAAGTGAGGGAGTGGGTTAATGAGTGAGAGAGCTGGTTAAAGAGTGAGAGAGCAGGTTAAAGTGTGAGAGCAGGTTAATCAATGAGAGAGAGATGGTTAGTGAGAGAAAGCAGGTTGATGAGTGAGAGAGCAGGTTAATAAGAGAGGGAGTGGGTTAATAAGTGAGGGAGTGGGTTAATGAGTGAGAGAGTGGGTTAATGAGTGAGAGAGTAGGTTAATAAGTGAGGGAGTGGGTTAATGAGTGAGAGAGCAGGTTAAAGTGTGAGAGAGCAGGTCAATCAATGAGAGAGATGGTTAGTGAGAGAGAGCAGGTTGATGAGTGAGGGAGTGGGTTAATGGGTGAGAGAGCTGGTTAAAGAGTGAGAGAGTGGATTAATGAGTGAGAGAGTGGGTTAATGAGTGAGAGAGCAGGTTAATGAGTGAGAGAGCAGGTTAAAGTGTGAGAGAGCAGGTCAATCACTGAGAGAGATGGTTAGTGAGAGAGCAGGTTGATGAGTGAGAGAGCAGATTAATAAGTGAGGGAGTGGGTTAATGAGTGAGAGCGGGTTAATAAGTGAGAGAGTGGGTTAATGAGTGAGAGAGCAGGTTAAAGTGTGAGAGAGCAGGTCAATCACTGAGAGAGAGATGGTTAGTGAGAGAGAGCAGGTTGATGTGTGAGGGAGTGGGTTAATGGGTGAGAGCAGGTTAATGAGTGAAAGAGCAGGTTAAAGTGTGAGAGAGCAGGTTAATCAATGAGAGAGAGATGGTTAGTGAGAGAGCAGGTTGATGAGTGAGGGAGTGGGTTAATAAGTGAGGGAGTGGGTTAATGAGTGAGAGAGCAGGTTAAAGAATGAGAGAGCGGGTTAATAAGTGAGGGAGTGGGTTAAAGAGTGTGAGAGCTGGTTAAAGAGTGAGAGAGCGGGTTAATAGGTGAGAGCAGGTTAATAAGTGAGAGAGTGGGTTAATGAGTGAGAGAGCAGGTTTAAGAATGAGAGAGTGGGTTAATAAGTGAGAGAGCGGGTTAATGAGTGAGAGAGAACTGTTTGGAGAGTTGAGACAAAGTCAGTTATTGAGCAAGGGAGCTGTGAAATGAGTGAGAACGGTTTATTATTTACCCCCCCCCCTTTCGATTGACTAGGTTGGAGGGGGGGGTGAAATGGGTGGTGCAGGAATGGCTAAATTAAAAAAGTCACCTTCCCCTCCCGCCTCACTCGCACTTTTGCACTTGACATCTTGTGCTGTCCCTTTAAGAGGTGGGAGCTGTGTGGGAGGTATCAGAGCTGCCGAGATTTGCGTCAGGGCAGGCGGTGACGACTTTAGTGAGAGTTAGATTTATAAAACGGAACAGTACAGACAGAAAGAGTGTGAGTGAGTGAGTGAGTGAGGGAGGAAGAATTGGGCTATTGGGGGGCGATTTAATCACTTGGCGCCCCCCCGCGTCAGTTTCACTGAAATTGACAAGTCGCGGAAAAAGTTTTGCCCAAACTTTTCCAAAACTTTTTATTTTGTTTATTATTTTTGCCTTAAATGATTTTGGTGATCGCCAAAAGTTTAGGGCTAAACTTCTACGGTTTTTTGTTTTAGCCCTGCCTTGTGCGGGGAGGGGGAGTTTTATTTTGGTTTTGAATTTTGAAAAAGGACACATCTCTCCCTCTCCCCCTCTCTCTCTCGGAGAAGGCGATGCCTCCCCAGGATTTACTGGACTATCGAGCGGGATTCGCACCCCCGGTTCCCCCGCACAAGCCCAAACACAGCAGCCGGACTGCCCGCTCCCAGGAGCGGTTTCTCAAGTGTGTCTTGCTGGGGGATGGAGCGGTCGGTAAGACGAGCCTGGTCGTCAGTTATACGACCAACGGCTATCCGACAAAATATATCCCCACTGCCTTTGACGATTTCTCTGGTAAGTGTTGACTCATCACTTTAGGGTGTTTATTTTCAAAAAAAAACTGAAGAAACGTTTATATTTTAATCCTGTAAGACCACACTCGAGGTGATGTGTATTTGCAGGAACTGTGTGTGCAGATTAATAAATGCATTTCTATCGTTATCCATATCCATCATTAGGTAGAATCATGTGTGCACTCATTCCTGCGTACAAAATATCTAAAAGTTTGAAACTATAATTTTAAATTAACGCCAGGGTTTCATTTGAGAGAGTGTTAGAGTTGATGGGTGGAACACACCGTTCCAAATGTGCACCAAAAGACTGTGAACTGCTGAAGGTTTTGTGAGCCTGGTTACAGGAGTGCGTGTGGGAAACCACAAGGTCAACTCTGGGGAGTTTTATTTAACCCTGGGGCAACAGGAGCGGACTGGGTTCCCAGTTAAAACTCTCACCCCCAACGCTGCTGCGCTGCTTTTGGAGAGAGAGAGGGTTCTCCGGGTTATCTGTGGGACCGTGTACAAACTTTCGGATCGGAGGGCTGAGTGTGAGATTTGGGTATTTTAATTGTAGGTCAAGTGAACTTTTGTCCCGAGCAAATACTCCCAGGAGATGAACTGTGCAGTGTCCGGTACGGAGTAAAGTTAACCTCTACATTGTCTCCCGTCGAACACTCCCAGGAACAGGCATAGCACGGGGTTAGATACAGGGTAAAGCTAACTCTACATTACCCCCCATCAAACACTCCCAGGGCAAGGACAGATACACAGTAAAGCTTCCTCAACGCTGTTCCCATCAAACACTCCCAGGACAGGGGCAGCACAAGGTTAGATGCAGAGTAAAGCTCCCTCTACACCATCCCCAATCAAACACTTCCAGGACAGGGATGGCACAGGGTTAGATACAGGGTAAAGCTCCCTCTACACTGTCCCCCATCAAACACTCCCAGGACAGGGGCAGCACAGGGTTAGATACAGAGTAAAGCTCTCTCTACACTGTCCCCAATCAAACACTCCCAGGACAGGGACAGTATGGGGTTAGATACAGAGTAAAGCTCTCTCTACACTGTCCCCATCAAACATTCCCAGGACAGGGGCAGCACGGGGTTAGATACAGAGTAAAGCTCCCTCTACACTGTCCCCATCAAACATTCCCAGGACAGGGGCAGCACAGGGCTAGATACAGAATAAATCTACTAGTTTTTGTGCTAAATCTTCCCACTGACCATTTCACCAATTGGTTTTGACCCATTGTGGTACAGGAGGAGACTGTTCGGCCCATTGAATCCACGTAAGCTCCCTCCGTCAGTCCCACTCCCCTCCTCTCTCTGCTCAATTCAACCCTCAGAGAGTCCTTGGTCTACCTCATGTCACACATTGAGCTGTGTGGCCCATTAGATGGAGCTGGTAACCTTGATCAGTTTGCAATGACCTGATTGCTATGGATACAGTGTTTTAGAAAGATCTCGTGAAGGAGGGAATAGGGCAAGTGTGAGTAACATAAAAGAGAGAGAGAGAGGGGGGGGGGGGGGAGGAAGGCATGTCTTGCGTCAGCATTTTAAGAGCCTGTAGTTTGAAGGTTTGTTGGCCAATAGATCAACTGAGGATTGTAAGTGTCAGAACAGTGCAGGGCATGGCAGGGTCGGCAGAGGAGGTGGAAGAGAATTGATTTAATTTCTGATCAAAAGTTGTTTGGGAATGTGCTATCTGAGCAAGCAGCAGCCGGTTTAAACAGAGGAATCGGGTAAATACTTGGAAATGAGGGGGAGGGGCAAGAGTAGAAAGGGTGGGGGCGATTTGGAGAGCTAGCAGATATGGGAATGGCCTCCGTCTATGCTGTTAGATGTCCTGCAAATGGTACAATTCTGATCTGGAAAGTGGCAGTGTCAATGGAGGCAGGCAGAGGGAGGAGGGGGAAAGTGTGGTTTTATTTTGAGGCGGGGGGGTTCTGTGAATTCATTTTCCAAGATGTAGATGGCCGCTGGCATTTATTCGACACCCTGAATGTTTCCAAAGAGAGCTGACTTTTGGAGTTAGGTGGGATGGGGGTGGTTGGGTGAACACTGATGTGCCACTTGACGACAAAGGATGCCCAGATCAAAGAGAATGAGAATGGGGTTGAGAAACCTATTGGCTAGCAGACTCGATGAGCCGAATGGCCGCATTCTGCTCCGATGCCTTCTGGCCTTGTTGGTGTGATTTGCTAATGTAAGCAAATTGTGATTCGGGATTGGCCACAACCAGGTTTGATCTCTGGTACTGAAACAGCTGGTAGACCAGGAAGGGATAGTATTGAGAGACAGTGTGGAAGTAGGCCATTTGGCCCATCAAGTTCACACCAACCCTCCAAAGAGCATCCCATTTAGACTGCGTTCGCCATGGCCAATCCACCCTAACCTGCACATCTTTGGACTGTGGGAGGAAACCCGCAAACACGGGGAGAATGTGCAAACTCCACTCAGTCACCCGAGGGTGGGATTGAACCTGGGTCCCTGGTGCTATGAGGCAGCAGTGCTAACCACTGAACTACCATGGTACCCAGAAGCTCCTAGCTAGATCAGGCAAAGGAGCGAGTCCACCAGCACCCCCCATCCTGCTATCGAGTGCTAAACTGGAGAGGGGGGGGGGGAAGATGGATGAACGGCTGGGATCGGATGTGAGGGCTTCACCAGTCAAATAGCCAGGATGAATTATCTGTCTCTCTCTCAGCACAGAAAAGAGAGACTTCCAGCTTCCCCACTGCCGTTCAAATCCCCAAAATCCTTCGCAGCCAATGAAATGCGTTTGCTTTTGAGTGGGGTCGCTGTTGCCATGCAGAAACTACAGTAGGCGGCTTTGTGCACAGCAAGCTCCCGCAAGCAACCAAGTGACAAACATCAGGAAACATGTACTTTCCTGAGCTGGGTTAAGGGAATAAATATCGGGCCCCTGGCCTTTTTATTTGGAATGGAGCCTGGGCATCTTCACCATTCTGCTGAGCAGGCAACGATGCTTCCAAAAGCCAGTACCTTTGACAATGTGGCACTCCCTCGATGCCGTGTCGGTCTGGCTCATCGTTTCTAAGCCCTGAAGTGGGACTTGAACTTCAGACCCTCCTATTCAGACACTCCACAGAGCCGCACTCAGGGAAATTCATCAGATGCAGGAGGGAAGACCTTCAGGAGGGGGAATATCTGTGTATTTGAACAGACAAGCTTTTCCTGCGTACAAACCTGGGCTCCCCAGAGATAAGGCAGCAGGATGTTTATTATCTTGTTGATGCCTCACTTTCCTCTCCACGTGTCTCTTTCTGTTAATATCTACTGTTTGTCCAGCTTTTAACAATGGAAAACAGGCTGTACATTGTTCAAATCCTGTTATTTTTTCCACGAAAATAGATACTTTTCGAAAAGTCTCTAACCTCGGAGTGTAATCGCTGACCTTGCATCCTATCTTGGTGCCAACATTGTTTTAGGGAGACAAGACAGCATTTCAGTGTCTGTCACTTTGCTTCGTAATTTCCATGTTCACTTGTGGAATCCTCCATGGAGTTACAACTGTACCTCAATGTTATACAACAACAGATCTGTCCCCATCCAGTACTGTACCCCAGTGTTATACAGTGACAGACCTGTCCTCACCACTACTGTATCCCAGTGTTATAGAGACAGACCTGTCCCCACCCAGTACTGTACCCCAGTGTTATACAAGGACAGACCTGTCCCCACCCAGTACTGTACCCCAGTGTTATACAGAGACAGACCTATCCCCACCAGTACTGTACCCCAGTGTTATACAGGGACAGGCCTGTCCCCACCTAGCATTATACCCCAGTGTTATGCAGTGATAGACCTGTCCCCACCCAGTACTGTACCCCAGTGTTATACAGAGACAGACCTGTCCCCACCCAATACTGTACCCCAGTGTTATACAGAGACAGACCTATCCCCACCCAATACTGTACCCCAGTGTTATACAGAGACAAACTTGTGCCTACCAGTCCCATACCCCAATGTTGTGCAAGGACCTTGAGAATAATGAGCCTAGCTGTTTGTATCCTGTAAGCGAATGGCTCCAGGCTGCATAGCCAGCTCCTGGTGATTCTGTGAGGCTGCATGGCCTTAGTTGGTCCCTGTGGTGTGAATCGAAAATCTGAAATTTATTAATCCCTGCGCTCTCACCGATTCCAGGCTTGGACTCTGAATTAAGTTACAAACAGTTCATTCTGATGGGAGTCATGGTTGTGGGATGTTCCTGCTCTTTCCATGGTTTGTACAGCTTTACCGTGGAGACTGTCACATTACAACAAGGCCACCGCCCTGGAACACAATGTACTGCCTAAGGAGACATGGACTAGTGATATCAACTGCTGGAGGGCAGTGCTCTGTGTCTGTTCATCCTGAACAACATCTTGCATTTGTGTTGCCTTTTTGTTAAAATGATGTGACGTTGTACAGGAACAGGTTTCCACATCAAGCCCCCGGACGGGGTATCACAGCAGACCACCCAAAGCGCGGTCAAGGGTGGGGTTTGAAGCTTCTTCGGACAAGGGCTACCAATGGTGGAGCGAAGGAAAATTGGGGAATTCTCCGGGATTTGAAATCCCACCCCTATCCCTGGGGATTATGCACCATCGTTCCAGTCTGGGACGAACCCAGATTTAGGTGTCTCGGCCAGTCAAAGGACATGGGGAGTGGGTGGGGAAGTGGAGGTGATGCCCCAACACGGGTCGTGATCGCGTTGGCCAGTGTAGCAGGCTCGAGGGGCCGAGTGACCACTTTATTAACCTTCAATGAGCAAGGGGCCAGAGTTGGAGGTGAGGAGGGATCTTGAATGACAGAGGCTGTAGAAATGGAGAGCAGGGGTTTGAGAACACTCCAGTGAGAATATTTAAAGCCATGCAGCACAGACCCTTCAGCCCAGTTCGTCCATGCTGACCAGGGTCCCCAAACTCCACTAGTCCCACTTACCAGCCTTTGGCCCACATCCCTCTAATCCCTTCCTATCTATGTACCTGTCCAAATATCTTGTAACTATTGTAACTGTACCTGCACCTACCACTTCCTCTGGTAGCTCATTCCACATATGAGCCACCCACTGTGTGGAAAAAGTTGCCCCTTGGGTCCCTTTTATATCCTTCCCCTCTCTCCTTAAACCTATACCCTCTAGTTCTGGACTCCCCCCAACCCCAGGGAAAAGACCTTGTCTATTTATCCTCTCCATGCCCCTCATGATTTTATAAACCTCCTAAGGCCACCCCTCAGTCTCCAATGCTCCAGGGAGAACAGCCCCAGCCTGTTCAGCCTCTCCCTGTGGCTCAAATCCTCCAACCCCGGCAACGCCCTTGTAAATCTTTTCTGAACCCTTTCAAATTTAACAACCTCTTTCCTATCGCTGGGAGGTTAGTGAAGAAATCTTTCCTCATGTCAGTCCTAAATAGCTTACCCCCTATCCTGAAACTGTATATTCTAGTTCTAGACTCCCCAAACAGGGCAATCATGCAGTTTGCATCTAGTCTATCCAGCCCTGTTAGAATTTTACATGTTTCAGTCCGATGCAACCTTGTTTTACTGTTTAAGGTGGGCCTATCCTATTCTAGCCTCTTGTCTCTCCTTGTCTTCTTTTCAGGAGGTGACAGTGTATTATCACTAGATTGTTAATCCAGAGACCCAGGGTTCAAATCCCACCAGGAATTAGAATTCAATGAAGACGTTGTCGAGATTTATAAAATCATGAGGGACATGGTTCGGATGAATAGACAAGGCCTTTTCCCCAGGGATCAGGGAGTCCAAAACTAGAGGGTGTGGGTTTAAGGGTGAGAGGGGAAAGATTTAAAAGGGACCTAAGGGGCAACTCTTTTCACACAGAGGGTGGTACGTGTATGGAATGAGCTGCTAGAGGAAGTGGGGGAGGCTGGTACAATGACAGCATTTAAAAGGCATCTGGATGGGTATATGAATAGGATGGGTTTAGAGGGATATGGGCCAAGTGCTGGCAAATGGGACTAGATTAGGTTAGGATATCTGGTTGGCATGCACGAGTTGGACCGAAGGGTCTGTTTCCATGCTGTACATCCCTATGGGGAGAGTGCGGGTAAGTGGAGTTGAAATGCCCATCAGCCATGATTGAATGGCAGAGTGGACTCGATGGGCCAAATGGCCTGCCTTCCACTCCTATGTCTTATGGTATATGACTGTATGACTCTAAAGAATCTGGAATTAAAAGTCAAATGATGACCATTACTGGTTTTAAAACAAAAGCCATCTGGTTCAGCAATGTCCTTTTTAGGGTAACAAATCTGTCATCCTTACCCATGTGTAACCAGACCAACGGCATTGTGGGTGATTTTTAACTGCCCTCTGAGCAATTATAGAATGGGCAATAAGTGAGCAACACCCTCATCCCGCAAACAAATGGAATAAAACGAAACCATTCCACCATTGGCACCTTCCATACCATCAGAGCCCAGAGTCCCATCCTCTTTAGGGGTGAATGCACAGCATGCTCACCTCTGGGTCATAACGTTCCCGGGTCAAGTCCCGCCTCAAGTCAGTGAACCGAACCACCAAGGCCGACTATCCGGCGCAGTAATGAGGAAGTGCTGCATTGCCTTAATGGTGGCACTCGGCAGCTAGACAGGAAGGGGGAAAATGTGGAGCCCAGCCCATAGGGCAGGGGGGAAATCAAGAGATCAAGGCCAGCGCAGAGGGTGGGGGGATGAAGGTGAGAGATGGAACCCTCATGGGAGTGACTGCAGACCCATGGCGAACAAAGGACTACAATTTGGACCTTTAAGAAATAATGTTGAACTTTTAACTTATTTCTATTTTTTTCCACACTTTACGTAAAGCTTTGAACCTTTGGACCTAAGATGGTGCCAGAAATGATGACATTGTGAACTTTGTACTGTGCATGAGTACACACGACAATAAAATCGAATTCTAACCTTTTCAGAGATGTTGCACCCTGTTCAGATGGGTATAAAAACAAACTTCCAGGGCGCTGTTTCATTTAACAGCAGGGGAATTATCCTCCATGTCCTTCCTGACCCATATTTAATTAACCCGCAAATCAACATCCCTAAAAAAGTAGGAAGCGCTGGGTGAACTCAGCAGGTCTGGCAGCATCTGTAGAGAGAGAAAAACAGTTAACATCGCGCCTGGTAACTCTCAGGTAAGATAGACAGATGTTCTGTGACGCAGGGTCGACTCCAAGTATTATCTCTGTTTCTCGCCCGTGCTCTCTTCCTCACTCCACAGATGCTGCCAGACCTGCTGAGTTTCCCCAGCAGCTTATAATTTTTGTTTCTGATCTCCAGTATCTGCGGCTCTCTGTGTTTTTTAATGTCACTAAAATACATCATCACATTCCTGTTTCTGAATCACTTTCCGTGCGTGAACAGCTGCCATGTTTCCTACATGGCTACACCGACCGCAATTAAAAAAGAATTTCATTGATTATAAAGCACTTGGGTTATTCGGTGGTTGAGAAAGGCGCTATATAAATGGATGTCTTTGTTTTCCTTTAAACCTCTGACCCCCTCATTCCCCTTTAAGCTGCTGTTTTAAACCATATCTCTCTGACCAAGCACTCAGTCACCCGCCTCATATTTCCTAATGTCAAGTTTCTCTCCAGTGAAGCACTGGATTCACTTAGGAAAAGGCGCCATATAAATGTAAGTTGTTGCTATCATTATCTTGCCATGACCCGGACAACCAATAAGCCATGAGACACAGGAACACAGGTAGGCCATTCAGCCTTGCTGGTAACTCGGATACCCGTTCCTATGAATCTCACATGGTTGGGGGTGGAGGGGTCTCTGGTGCCTGGGTACCTTGCCCTCTCCTCACAGCCAAGCTGTCTTCATGATTTGGAGATGCCAGTGTTGGACTGAGGTATACAAAGTTTAAAAATCACGCAACACCAGGTTATAGTCCAACAGGTTTAATTGGAAGCATTAGCTTTCGGAGCGCAGCTCCTTGATCAGGTGGTTGTGGAGAATAAGATTGTAAGACACAGAATTTATAGCAAAAGTTTACAGTGTGACGTAGCTGAAATTACATACTGAAAAAGACCTGGATTGTTTAAGTCTCTCATCTGTTAGAAGCTGCCAGCAATTCGACTGGGGAGGGCGTCGCAAAGTTGCAGCCACCTTTGACTCGGGTCGAGCTGTTTTTCTGCAAATCCTCCCAAATTAGAAAAGTTGAAACTCTCTGGTTGGCAGGTTTCTGGGCCATTTATATAGTGCCTTTCTCAGTGCTTGCACTGACATTGTGTGAGCTGAGATGAACAAATCCAACCGCAACCGAAGATCAGGCCTGGGATTTCCCTGTGGTGCAATGTCAGAAAACATTTGTCCTGGAGTCCCTGACACTTGCTCAGAAATGTTATGAAATGTTCAGCACCATCAGAACTCTGCGCAAGATTTAAACACTTTCCCCCTCAACCTGCAACTCTCTTGGACCTTGACCTACTTGCTCTTTTCAATGGCACTTCTGCCTGGGGCCTGTTTCCTTTGATCCTTTTGTAAGTTGGATTTGTACAAATTCTCCTGCCCAGGACTGCCCTTGCGATTACTGAGAGACTAAAGTCTTTGTTTACACCTGATCTTTCCCCGAGCAGCTTTTGAAATAATCTACATCCGTCCTTACTGTGTGTGTGTGAGTGTGTACTTTCTTCTCTGTTTTGTTTTTAAATGCCCTCTCGGTTCCTTTTGAAGAGATCTTTTCAATCTGTGTTTGCGTTTCTCTTCATTGCTTTCTGCATCCCTTCCCACCCCCTTCTGAACAAAAGCCCAGCACCCTCTGATAGCCGTGTTTGTGTTTCGAGTTAGTCTTGCTCTCTCGTTCACGCACGTTCAGATGTGGGTCAATCCAGGCCTCTCTGATTGCCTCCTGCTGAGAAAGAACAGACTTGCATTGATATAGCGGCGCCCTCCTCCGGAGAGCCCACCACCACCTCTTCTGCTTGGAGTTCGCTGCTCAAGAATGGGTCCCACCCCATCCCCTCAACACCCCCCTGATCTTTGCCATGGGTATGGTGGGGAAGCAGGTCCTGAATCAACCCAAAAGGGCATCATGCCCCCATATTGGCACCAATCTGATCCTATCCAGCGTCCACCTTGCTCCAACAAACACTCACAACACGCTCACTCTCACTGCAGTACAGTCCCACACACACGTGCACACACACACTGATTCTCACTGGGCTACAGTCACACACACGCACTGACTCTCACTAGGGTACAGTCACACACATACACACACACTGGGTCTCGCTGGGGTACAGTCTCATACCCACTCAGAGTCTCGCTGGAGTACAGTCACACTCGCACATGCATACACAGACACAGACACACATCACACACACGTTGCACTTGGAGCTACAGGGAGAAAGTGAGGACTGCAGATGCTGGAGGTCAGAGTCGAGAGTGTGGTGCTGGAAAAGCACAGCAGGTCAGGCAGCATCCGAGGAGCAGGGGAATTGACGTTTCAGGCATCAGAAATCTGATGGAAGAGCTTATGCTCGCAACGTCAATTCTCCTGCTCCTTGGATGCTACCTGACCTGCTGTGCTTTTCCAGCATCACACTCTGGATCTACAGATTGAGCTGATCCAAAGACCTCTCCATCCCAGGGTCATGGAATATCTCCCACTCTTGCCGTTGGTGGGGGCGGTGTCAGAAGTGTTTCCAAGGCAACGGTCAACCTGTCTGGTCACATTACGAACTCTCCTCCCACAGCCTTAAATCCTGGAGCTGGATTCGAACCCAGAGACTTTGGCCTGGAGGAAGGGAGATTGACCACTACACCACGCAATGTCCCCAAAGTGCTTCATTTAACTCTGGAAAGGAGTCACATTGAACTCCATGTAAAGGCCCCTTTATCTGTGGAAAGATATTGGAAGCAGCTCAGTGAGGATTCACTCGCTGATCCCGGGGTGTGGAGGGACACAGTCACGAGGAGAGATTGGATAGGTTGGACCCATCTCTGATGTTGAGTCACCTAGACTCAACACATTAGCATATGCTCTCTCTCTCCACAGATGCTACCTGACTCGCTGTGATTTTTTTAATGTTAGTTACAGGCAACGTTCCCTCTAAGCAGTTCAGCCTCTGAGGTTTCTCACACACCTAGCAGTGTGCCAACTCATTGGCTTAGTTTCAGGAGATGCTACTGAGCACAAACCTTGGGAGATTCACACGCCCAAAGTACCAGTTTGGGGGGAGGATTGGTTTTGGATTGTCTCGATATGATTACAGATAATCACAGAGACCTTTCTCAGCAGCATTCGATGTTCGGTCTCACTCCTTTGCAATCCTCCGCTGTCCTTCTCTCACCCCCCTCGTAAGACCAGATGAGGGAACAGAAGGTGGCCGTTTGGGGGTGATGCAGTGGCTCAGTGGTTAGCACGGCTGCCTCACAGTCCCAGGGACCTGGGTTCGGTTCCTCCCTCAGGTGACTGTCTGTGTGGAGTTTGCATATTCCCCCTGTGTCTGTGTGGATTTGCTCTGATTTCCTCCCAAAGTCCAAGCCTAATGCAGGTTAGGGTGGATTGGCCATGCTCAGTTGTCCATAATGTGCAGGCTAGGTGGATTGGCTGTGGGGAAATGCAGGGGTTACAGGGATCAGGTAGGGGGTGAGTCTGGGTGGGATGCTCTTTGGAGGGTTGGTGTGGGCTTGATGGACACTGTAGGGCTTCAGTAATTCAGCCCATCGATTCTGCTATGCCATTCAATGAGATCATGGCTCATCTGATAATCCTCAACTCCGCCTTTTCCTTAGTAGCCCTCAATTCCCCTTAATGATTAAAAATCCAATTTGAATATGCGGAAGGACTAATTTGTTGCCACTGAAGGCTGTGGAGGCCAGGTTATTGAGTATATTTAAGACCGAGATAGGTTCTTGATTGTCAGTGGGGATCAAAGGTTACAGGGAGGAAGCAGGAGAATGGGTCTGAGAAACGTATCCGCCATGGTTGAATCGTGGAGCAGACTTGAATGGTCTGATCTTTGCTCCTATGTCTTATAATCTTATAGATCCAGCCTCTACAGCTCCTGCAGCAAAGAATGCCGCTCCCCTCAGAGAGAAGAAATTCAATTCCCCCTTATCTCTGTCTTAAATGGATGACCCCCTTATTCTGGGATCATTCCCTCTGGTTTGAGACGCACTCTTATCTGCCCTGTTCAGCCCCCTAAGAATCTTGTGTGTGAGGTGGAACTTGAGGCCCTCCTCAATGTTAACCCTTTCCACTCCGTGTAGAATCTGCTGTAACCTGTAAAAAAAAAAGTAACCGTGACAACGCAATTTGACACTTGGATTCAGAAACCAGTGCAGAGTTAATCTGTTCTTGAATATCAGGGAGCACTCCACTCCCACCGCACTGACCCCTGATGAAGTTGATTTCCTCTTATTGTTGTGTATTTCAGCCGTTGTTCAAGTCGACGGGACCCCCATCAGACTGCAGCTCTGTGATACCGCTGGCCAGGTGAGTCTCAGTGTTTGTTGTGGGCTTGTATTTTGGTTCCTGATTCTCCTAGTCAGGTATTGGTTCACTTTTGTTGTGAAGTTATTAACAGTACACTGCAGTGGCCAATCTCTGCAAGCAAGTGCCCTCATTGAATAATCTAGTTAATTTGAGGATCACTTTTTTTTTGCCCAGATCACCAGGGTAAGGTGCCAGTGCTCTTGTTAAATCTGCATTGGGGGGGGGATATTTTCCATTTTTAATATTCAATATTAGAAGGCAGCACCTTGTATTGAAACAGTATTCCTTCAGCACTGTACTCGAGTGAAAGTCAAGAGATTCTTGGGTATTTTAAATCTCTAGGGGTGAAGTTTGAACAAGCAAACTTCAGAACATGTGAGTTGAATTCTCTCTCTCTTGTTTGCTCTTGGTCATGCGCGTGCACGCACTTCTGGTCATTCAGTTACAAACTCAAAATCCCCTGGTGTTTGGGGTTACCCACTGGCCACCTGTGTAACAGTGATGAGACTGGGAAGTGTTCAGAGTCCGGGGAGTCAATTTTCGGGGGAATAAAAACTATGTCAAGCCAAAAGTTGAATTAGGCAGCAGTGATCTGAATGAGAAATTCCGAGTTTGATTCGGACAACAGTGATCTGAAGGAGAACGTAGTAGTCCGAAACAGGCAACATTAAGGCCTACTCTAACCTCAGTCACTCTTATCTTTTGTAGTCTGTCAATATTTGGTGCAGTTTTTTGGGATTTGATCAGAGTTTATTTCAGCGTGGAGTCAGCAAAAGTTTAATTTTATCCGTTTTACTCTTTCCCTCCGTTGCCTCTGCCTTCCGGCGCAGGATGAATTTGACAAGCTTCGCCGCTTCTGCTACCACAAGGCCGATGTCTTCCTGCTCTGCTTCAGCGTGGTCAGCCCCTCGTCCTTCCAGAACGTGACGGAGAAGTGGATCCCTGAGATCCGCCGGCACTGCCCCACGGCGCCCGTGGTCCTGGTGGGCACCCAGTGTGACCTGCGGGGGGACGTGAAGGTCCTGATCGAGCTGGCCAGGTGCAAGGAGAAGCCGGTGCCCCAGGCCGTGGCCCGGGCACTGTCAGAGAAGGTTGGCGCCGTGGCCTATGTGGAGTGCTCCTCGCTGACGCAGAAGAACCTGAAGGAGGTCTTCGACATGGCTATCGTGAGCGGGCTGCGCCACGTGGACGCGCGGGCGAGCAGCGAGCACCGGGTGAAAGCATTAACCGCCAAGAAAATGAGGACCTTGTCGAAATCCTGGTGGCGAAAGTACGTCTGCGTGGTATGACAACTGTTCAACCCGTGGCTCTCAATCATTGGACTTTTCAGGAACGTGTTGGTGGAGGAGGAATGGGAGAGAATTGGCATCTCGCTCTATATTTTTCATCCTAATGATAAACCTGATTTTGATTTTTGTTGTTTCGGCAAATTGCTATCCCTGCCAAGTTTGAAAAAGAAGACTTTTTTTTTGTGTGGGGGAGGGGGTGAGGGAAGGATGGAAAATCTTCAGTATCCCCCAGGTGGGCTTGACGGGCAAAGCATTCTGATCCTTCTTCCCATTATCACTTGGAAATCGGGCTTGTCGCTGAGGGATTGGAAGGGAAGGTTAGATCCAGGGTGACGCCCACCACAGTGGAATAGCCTACAGTGTGGGAACAGAACGTTCAGCCCGTTGGGGTCCGAACTGATGAGCATCCCACCCCCATCCCTGCGCTGACCCTCCAGAGACCAGACCCTTACTTCATAATCCCCACATGGTCAGTCCACCCTAACCTGCACTTCTTTGGACCATGGGAGGAGACCAGAGCACCCAGAGGAAGCCCACACAGACACGGGCTGAAGGTGTAAACTCAACACAGACCGAGGGTGGGATCGAACCCGGGTCCCTTGCTGCCTGTGTCCCCCACGCCTCGGTCCATTGCATTCCCCAACCTTTCTCCCCCAGTGTGACCTCCATTTTGAAGGACTACAAGAGTTGGGGGCTAGTTAGTTAGTTAGCTAGCTAGTTAATGGAATAGTTATTGTAAATTGGCCCAAACTGGATGGCAACGGTTAATGCCTTGGATTTTGCACCCCGGATGTTTTAGGTCACAACCCAACTCAGGGTCCGAACACCTCCGACATTGAAAGCCCTTCCTTAATCAGTGACTTTGAGAAGGAATTTGGAGTGTTTGACAGTGGGGTGGGGGGGGCTTGCAGTGTAACGTGGGAGATTGGATTGAGGATCTTGGCAAATTTCTATCTGGGGTCTCTTTGGAAATTCACCCCCACCCACCCTGCCACTCCCGTTTCACCGAATGTCAGCTTGCTGTCCTTTTTACCCAAAACACAAAGGATTGCATTTCCATAGTGCCTTTCACGACCTCCGGGCATCCCCAAAGCAGCCGAGGAAATACCTTTTTGAAGGGCGGTTACTGTCATTGATGCAGGGAGTTGTCAATTTGTGCACAGCATGATCCCACAGACTGCAACGAGGGAGCGACCAGGATCAGCTGTTCTTTAATATGTCAAGAGAGAAATATTGATGGAGGGGAGAGAAAGTGAAAGCCATCACTCCTATTCTTCAGCACTGGTGACTCAGGGTGGCATCTTGTATGTCTACATAATTTAACTGTTTGCAATCAATAGAGGGTTATGTGATATTCTTTGACAATCTGATTCAATTGTCGGTGCCTCAATTATTTTTCAAACTAGTCTCTTTAGATGAAGCAAGGTGGGCTCCTATGAATGCAGACAGACAGTAGTTAGCATTACTGATGACCAGGGGACTGTCGTCTCTTGACATTGATCCATGTCTGGGTCACCATTGCCCCTAACAACAATGGACTAATGTCTGCTTCAAAATGGCTGCTCCAAAATGGCCACTCCATGTGTGCAAGTGTGAACGGATTCATTACTGCTCATGTTTGCCTCCAATTTTGGGCGAGAGGCAGATGTCTCTTTCTTCCCCCACCAAGTTGTCCTGGGAAGGAAGTGGGGCGAATATTCCAGTTTCTCTGCCGTTAGCACAAATTCGCCGGTGTTGCCATCAAAGTTGCCCTGCTTTTTAGAAATAAGAGTTGCTGTCAAAACTCAATGGGTCTAGCAACACCTGTGGAGAGAAAGTAGTTAGTGTTTTGGGTCCAGTGGCCCTTTCTTCAGAACTGAGTGTGGCTAGGAAAAGGTTGGTGTGGATGCTGGGAGAGACATCTGCTTCTGACAATACTGGGACTTACAAGGCTTCTTTATGGAGCGGTGGTAGTGTCCCAACCTCTGAGCCAGGAGGTCAAGATTCCAGTCCAACCTGATTCTGAAATTGTCAATCGGTCACTGGGTCTTTTCGGGCTGCGGATTCAGGCAAAACACTTGTAAGATGGAGGGGTGAGTTGGCCTAGATTTGAGATTAGGCCAGGGTGAAGTTACTGTCTTGTAGTTAATGCCCTCTCCTTCCACTCCACCACCATGAGATGAAAAGCTAGCTAGTGCCGTAACCCATGGCAACCGTGACTACCAAGCAACAAATGCAGTAATGGCAGAGGCCTACAAAGGCTGCTGCAGCCAGGCTCAATTTCAAAACGGAGAGCTCTGGGGGAGCCTCCCCCTTTGACTGCTAGACCTTGCACTGGCTGAGTTTAGAGTCCTGTCACTTTCCTGTGGATTTTTATTTGCTGTTTGTCACTCGTCACCATTGCCCTTTCTTATTTTCATATTTGGACCTGTCCCAGTTGAGACAGCTCCTCAAGAGATTCCCATTACTACTAGTGGGCCTGATCCTGTACCCGGGGTTGATCTCAACCCCTGTTTGGGACTCAACAAGGGCATTCTTCTGCCCATCTGCATTTAAGAGCCCAGCTTATGCTAGGCCAACAAGTGGCATGGCCACTCAGCCAATCTTTGCCATTCTATCTCGTCACCTGAGGCCTGTGGCCCAGTGATGGATGTGACTGGGACAGTGCCCATGGATGCTGGATGGGGAGGGAGGTTGGTGGGAGGATTTGTCAATGAAAACAGATTTGGTAGGTGTCACGTGAGAGTGGGACACAGATGCGTAGCTCCTACCACCACTGAACTCAGCATCGCAAAGGTTAAGTTCTCTCACTCTGAGAAGGGAGAAAGTTCAGGGGCATGGGGAGAGTCGGATGTGAGGGCAAATCCTAAATAACATGGCGAAGTTTTTGATTCTGTTAATTTGACTGGGAGTACAGGGCATGTGTAAGCTATTACAAGGCTGAGACGAGGAGGAATTTCTTTCATAGGGTTGAGAATCTTTGGAACTCCTTTCCGCAGAGAGCTGTGGGGTCAGAGACCTTGTGCATATTTAAGGCTGAGAGAGATCGATTCTTGATTAGTCAGGGAGTTAAGAGCAGGAAAGTGGACGTGGGGAATATCAGATTAACCATGATCCTATTGAATGGCAGAGCAGACTCGATGGGCTGAATGGCCTACTACTGTTTGTATTTCTGTGGTCTCGTTGCTTCCTTTTTGTGGAAGCTGGTATTGTGTAAGTGTTTTGTGCGTGTGTAAATGTGTGTGTGAGAAATATGATTAGTGTGAAGATTTGATTAAATGATTGATTGTCTTGAATCGATTCCCAACCACAGTCTATGAAAGCATTAACGTGTGTGTGTGTGTGTGTTGGAGCTGATTTCATTCAGGGACTGTTTGCATTTAACACACTGCTTTGGAAGTTGCTGGAACCCCCTGGGTTCCAACGTGCTGGAGACAAAGGAAAATAAAAAGGAAAAATGTTTTTGAGGAGTGTTTCACCTGTTATCTGTTTCTCTGTGTGTCTCTCTTGCTCTTGCTCTCGCTCTCTCTCACATGTGCTTGTACCTGTTCTCACAGTGGGAGAGATGGTCACCATCTCACACAGTGTGGGCAGCTTTACAAAAAAACTAGGACGTGTGTTTCTATAGCGCCGTGAACTCTTGAAGCATTTTGCAACTGATTAATTACAGTGGTCACTGTTCTCCAAATGACAGAGAGGCAGAATGGCGTACACAGCTCTTTGAGGCCTCCTACCCCTTCTGGATCCCTACAGTGTGGATGCAAGCCCACAGCGACCCTCCGAAGAGCATCCCACCCTCTCCCTGGACACCATGGGCAGTCTACCTAACCTGTACATCTTTGGATTATGGTAGCAAACCCACACAGACACAGGGAGAACATGCAAACTCCACACAGTCACCTAGGATTGAAGCAGGGTCCCTGGCACTGTGAGGCAGCAGTGCTAACCACTGTGCCACCTGCCGATCTGAGCACAGTCTGTGGGTATTCCAAAGTTCTGCCATAAGGGGAGTTACTGTTGTAATGTAGGAAACAGGAACTTTCACACCCAGCTACGAGGAGCAGACTCTCTCCCACCTGCATTTGCGCTGGGAGTACCAGAATTATTTGTAGAGTTTTACAACACAGTAATGGACCCTTCAGCCCAACTCCTCCATGCTGACCAGATATCCTAAATTTATTTAGTCTCATTTGCCAACACTTGGCCCATATCCCTTTAAACCCTTCCTATTCATGTATCTGTCCAAATGTCTTTGGAATATTGTAACTGTACCTACATCTGCCACCTCCTCTGGCAACATCTACCACTTCCTCTGGCAGTTCATTCCATACACTTGCTACCTCCCATGTACATAGAACATTACAGCGCAGTACGCGTCAAAAAACGTTACCTCTTGGATCCCATTTAAATCTTTCCCCTCTCACCTTTAATGGTCAGAGTGGACTAGTTGGACCAAAGGGTCTGTTTCCACACTGTATGACCATACTCTCTAGTTCTGGACTCCCCTACCCTGGGGAAAAGACCTCGGCTGTTCACGTTATTCATGCCCCTCATGATTTTCGAAACCTCTATGAGGTCACCCCTCCACCTCCAATGCTAGAGGGAAAGAAGTCCTAGCTTACCCTGCCTCTCCTTGTAACTCAACCACCCCCACCCTCCACTCCATCTCTGATCTTCAGCAGTGGATCTCTGACCTGTAATCTGCTGGGTCCATGGAAAGAGCAGTCCCATGCTCTGCACCAGTTTGAGAAGGCAACTTTTCAAGGGGCAGCTAAGGACTGGCGATAAATGCTGGGCCCAGCCAGCGACACCCACATCCTGAAAGTCAATAAGAAAATGGATGCACATGACTCAGATGCAAGTACATACAACACAGACAAAACTCTGGTGAAGAGTCTCTGGACCCAAGATGTTAATACAGCTCTCTTTCCAGAACCTGCTGAGCTTCTCCAGCAATTTTTTGATATTGCTACAAGCAAAACTCAGGTGCTCACATGTAATATGTACACAGACACACACGTGCAACACATACCCAGAAACACGTTTACATAGCATGCATACAATCACTAGATACATACGAGTGCATGTGCCCAGGGAAAAGATCTTGTCTATTGTCTATTGACCCCATCCGTGCCCCTCATGATTTTATAAACCTCCATAAGGTCGCCCCCTCAGCCTCCGACACTCCAGGGAAAACAGCCCCAGTCTGTTCAGCCTCTCCGTATAGCTCAAACCGGACAAATGGGAAGTATTTCATCACACTCCTGAGGTGTGCCTTGTTGATGGTGGACAGGCTTTTGGGTGACAGGGGTGATGCACACGAGTTTAGAATTAGAATTAGAGTCGAAGAGAGTGGTGCTGGCCAGGCAGCATCCGAGGCGCAGGAGAATCGACGTTTCAGGCATAAGCCCTTCATCAGGAATTCATCCGGATTATGCCTGAAGCGTCAATTCTCCTGCTCCTCGGATGCGGCCTGACTGGCTGTGCTTTTCCAGCACCACACTCTTCAACTCCGATCTACAACGTCTGCAGTGCTCACTTTCTCCTGGAATTAGTATTGGAACTGGAATGGGAATTAGCTTTATTGTCAAATGAGTGCAGTGAAAAGTGTGGCCTCTCCCTGCACCATCTTCGGTAAAGAGGAAAGGCAGTCCAAGTAACTTTTTTTTTCTCTCTCTAGGATTTGCTTTTCCTTCCCCCTGCAAACACTGATTAGGCCTGGGACCTGTCCCAAGGGAATCGCTGGCTGATTCCGCTGAGTCATCTGGAGGAGTTTACCTTGAGTCATCTGATGGAGTTTGACCTGTGCGGGGGGAGATTACTTTCTGGGAGTTCCACTCCTGGTCCCTTGCTCAGGCACAGCAGCCAGAGCAGAGAGCGAGGCAGGTTTCGGTCTGGGCCCATCAGAGACAAGTCAAGGGGGGGGGGGGGGAATGTTAACCCCTTCCAGCCTGCACTGAGCTAGCTGATCTCAGTCACTAGGAGGAAGGTGAGAGAGGAAATGAAAGCAGTCAGGCAGAATTCTCGGTTCCCATTTGGTTGGACGTCTATTCCTGGAGGTTTTGTGGCACGGTTGTTCACCTTTGAACCCGGCCCACCTGGCCAAATAGCTCAGAGGGGGAAGAACACAAGTAATGGGAGAAGGAGGAGACCATTCTGCCCTTTCAAGGCTACCTGTCACTCAATGAAGCCAGAACTGATCTGCCCCTGGCCTCTATCCCTCTTTCACACCAGCTCAATGTTGCCATGAATTCCCTGATAATTCAAAAATCTTTTTACCTCCTATTTACATGGTTTCATTGATATAGCCTCCACCACATAGAATCCCTACAGAAAAGGCCATTCAGCCCATCGAGTCTGCGCCAACCTCTGGACAGCATCCTACCCAGACATGCCAACACTCCCTGTTGCATTCCCCACAGCTAATCGAACTAGCCTGTACATCCCTGGGCACTATGGGTAATTTAGTCTAGCCAATCCACCTAACTACACATCCCTGGGCGCTATGGGTAATTTAGTATGGCCAATCCACCTAATCTGCACATCACTGGGCACTATGGGTAATATATCCTGGCCAATCCACCTAACCTGCACATCACTGGGCACTATGGGTAATATATCCTGGCCAATCCACCTAACCTGCACATCCCTGGGCACTATGGATAATTTCCCATGGCCAATCCACCATAATTTGCACATTCTTCGGCACTATGGGGCAATTTAGTATGGTCACTCCACCCTAACCTGCACATCCCGGGGCACTATGAGTAAGTTAGCATGGCCAGTCCACCCTAACCTGCACATCTTTGGACTGTGGTAGGAAACCCTTCACAGGCGCGGGGAGAATGTGCAAACTCCACACGGACAGTCGCCCGAGGGTGGGATCGGGTCCCAGGTGCTGCGAGGCAGCAGTGCTAACCACTGAGCCACGTTCCCACCCAGAGCCACTGGGGTACAGGGTTCCAGACCTCCGTGACTCTCTGGGAGAAGGAATTCCTTCATATCTCAGTTTTAAATGAGCAATCCCTTGTTCTGTAACAACAACCCCCCCCCCCCAGTTCGAGTGAATTCTAAGCCCAGTGACAACACTGACAAGACCTCTCTGCTCGGACCTGCCTCTTTAAAACTTAACAACCATGAAGCTCAAATCCTCATCAGCTGCAGTTACTTCTCCTCCTGGTACGAAGGTCATTCATCCTGCCAGTGCATTACATCATGCCTTCCCCAGTTCGCCAGACTTCCATTGCTGCTGTCAGCTGAACATTCAACTCACAATCCCAGCCTGTTAACCCCTTCCGTTCCCCCAGCTCCTTTTTCCCGTCACCAGGCTGAAATTTCTTGCACTCCTCTGATTTTCCAAAGGGGGCAAATCCTCAGGCTCACACATGCCATTCGGCCCAACTCAGTCCGTGCTAACCATAATCCAAAGCTAAACTAGTGCCACCTGCCTGCTTCTGGCCCACTTATCCAGATGTCTCTTAAACGTTGTAACTGCACCCGCATCCACCACTTCCTCTGGAAGTTCATTCCACACGTGAACCACCCTCTACCTAAAAAAACTTGTCCCTCACGTTGTTTTTAATCTTTCCCCTCTCACCTCAATAATGTGCACCCCCCCCCCCACCCCCCCAAACCAGTCTTGAAATCATCCACCATAGGAAAAAGAAAACTCGATCTATATCTCTCATTATTTTATAAACTTCTATCAGGTCGTCTCTCAGCCTCCTATGCTCCAGGGAAAAAAGTCTCAGCCTATCTGGCCTTCCTTCATAACTCCTGTTGGGAAGCTTAGAGATGTGCCGCACGGAAACAGACCCTTCAGTCCAACTCATCCATGCTGACCAGATATCTTAAATTAATTAAGTCCCATCTGCTTGTGTTTGACCTATATCCCTCCATAACATTTCCTACTCATGTTTTTATCCAAATTGCCTTTTAAATGCAGTAATTGTGATCAGCCTCCATCACTTCCTTTGGCAGCTCGTTCCATACATGCACCACCCTCTGTGTGAAACAAGTTGTTCCCTTAGGAAAAAGCATCAGGAAAAAGCATCAGGATGGGTGAACCTTGAGTGACTCACACTTGTCCAGAAAGCCATTCACTCCAGTATACCAATATTAAAGTTATCTCCCCTATGCCGTCACTCCCAGCACCCCTACCTCTGCCCAAAGTCAACAGTCTCATCATCGAGGTTAGCTGTGCCATGCTTGAAGGTGGCACAATCATGTGGGTGGACTTTAGCTCTGTCAGTAGCACTCCTGTCTCAGAGCTGGGAGGTTAAATGTGCGCCACCCCACTTTAGGTGCCAATCTAACCTGGAGCTAACCCGGGGGGGGGCTCGTCTCAGCAGACCATTGGGCAAAGTCTCCCCTCTCAGGCTGAGAAGGGGTGGCACGGAGGCTCAGTGGTTAGCACTGCTGTCTCACAGTGACAGGGACCCAAGTTCGATTCCACCCTCAGTGGAGTCTGTGTGGAATTTGTACATTCTCCTTGTGCAGTGTGAGCTTCCTCCCGGTGCTCCGGTTTCCTCCCACAATCCAAAGATGTGCAGGTTAGGGTGGATTGGCCATGCTAAATTGCCCCATAGTGTTCAGGAATAGGTAGGTTAGGTACATCGCGCAGGGGTAACTGTAGAGTAATAGGATAGGGGAATGGGTCTGGGTGGGTTACTTTTCGGAGAGTCGGTGTGGACTTGTTGGGCAAAATGGCCTGTTTCCACCCTGTGGGGATTCTATGAAGATAAAACATCCCACAGTAACATTCAAAGGTGGCTGGTCTCCCAGCCAGTATTAATCCCGTGACCAAAATGACACATGTGAAAAAGCACATGATCTGGTCTGTATCTCATTCCCAGCTGTGGGAGCTTACTGTGTGTAAATGGACTGCTGTATCCCCCTCGCCACAACAGCTGCCACCTTCCACGAAACATCTCCTGAGTGCAACCCTGAGGTGCTACATCAACGCAAGTTTAGGCTGTCCCACTGTGTGGCGTTTCTCCGGCCGAGGAATGGGTCAGAGGTTGTGGAGGAGGGGATTCTGGGAGTGTGGTCCAGGGGACGTGAAAATGGCTTGGGGTTTGGGTGCAAAAGGGGGTGGGGGGAATGGGGAATCGGAGAATGGAGGGTATACACTGGGTAGTTGTTGCAGAGTTTTAAGACTGAGTCGCTCTCCACCCCTTGTCTACAGCAGGCAAGTGACAGTGCTGGGATCCACCCTGCAAACTCATAAATCAAGCCAGGCCAGTAGGTTAAGCCACTTCAGAGCGAGTGACTCACTTCTGCCTGTCACACGTTATCTGTCTGATTTATGGCTTACTGTTTTATCATTAAACAAACATGAGCTTTTGTTATTTAACTTCAGCCTAAACTGGAGTGTTTCTACAGTCCCTGTTGCTTTGCGGTGATGATGGTGACTGGGGACAACCATTGGCTACTATTTTGGGGAGGGGGAGGGGAGGTGATATAAAACAGCCCTTCATTCCCTACTTGCCCAGTTTCTGTAATTACAGAGGCTGTTGATAGGTCTCAGGAAATGTGCATACCCCCCTCTGGTTAGATGGTGTCAGCATTCAGAGAGCAGTCTCCACATTTCACCAAGCATTTAATTTTTTTAAAAACTGTCTCTAACAACAACCAGGTTTCGTGATGCTAATTGAGACCAGGCAATTATACCAGCCTGCACCACTTCCTCCAGCAGTTCATTCCAAACACGTAACACCCTCTGTATGAAAAAGTTGTCCCATACGTCCCTTTCAAATCCTTTCCCTCTCACCTTATACCTATGGCCTCTAGTTTTGGACTCCCCTACTCTGGGGAAAAGACTTTGACTATTCACCCTATCCACGCCCCTCATGGTTTTATAAACCTCTACAAGGTCACCCCTCAGCCTCCAATGCTCCAGGGAAAACAGCCCCAGCCTATTCCGTCTCTCCCTATCTCTCAAACCCTCCAACCCCAGCAACATCCTTGTAGCTCTTTTCTGAACCCTTTCAATTTTCACAACATCCTTCCAATAGCAGGATGACCAATATAGAACACAGTATTCCAAAGGTGGCCTAACCAATGTTCTTTCCAGCTGCAGCCTGACCTCTGAACTCCAATATTCAATGCTCTGACCTTTAAAGGCCAGCAGACCAAATGCCTTCTTCACTATCCTGTCTACCTGAGACTCCACTTTAAAGGAGCTATGAACCTGCACTGCGAGGCCTCTTCAAGACTAGTTTTAAGTTGAGAGGTGAAAGATTTAAAAAAGACATGGGGGTCAACTTTTTTACACAGAGTGTGGTTCGTGTGTGGAATGAACTTCCAGAGCAAGTGGTGAATGCGGGTACAGTTACAACATTGAAGAGACATTTGGATAAGTTCACGAATAGGAAAGGTTTGGAGGGATATGGGCCAGGAGCAGGCAGGTGGGGCTGGTCTAGTTTGGGATTATGGTCAACATGGACTGGTTGGACCGAAGGGCCAGTTTCCGTGCTCTATCACTCTATGACGTCTGCACTGACCCTCTGAGGAACATCCCAATCAGACCCAACACCCACCTCTCGCAGTATCTCTGTCACCCTGCATTTCTCCTGGCCAACCCATCTAGCCTGCACACCCCTGGACACTATGGGGAAATTTACCATGGCCAATCCCCCTTTCAAATGTGAGAATGGGAGTAGGGCAAATTTACCTTACAATCCCTCAGTAGGCTTACATACCCTGATCTATTTTTAATGACATAGCGCAGAGCTACAGCCCTCTGAGGTCTCTTAGGCATCCCCAATTTCAATCTCGCTATCGTGGTGGCCAAGATTATTACCATCTGTAAACATGAGCTATTTGCTACAACACTCCTGTCTACAGTACATTGGGTGAATTCCCCCATACAGTCAATGGTACCATTTCAAAGAAGACAAAGGGGAATTCTGGCCAATTGTTATACCTCTAACAGCAATAATATCTGGCCATTAGTTCACATGGGTGGCACGGTGGCTCAGTGGTTAGCACTGCTGCCTCACAGCGCCAGGACCCAGGTTCGATTCTAGCCTTGGGGGATTGTCTCTAGAGTTTGCACATTCTCCCCGTGTCTGCGCAGGGATGCTCTGGTTTCCTCCCACCATCCGAAGATGTGGGGGTACTGGTGTTGGACAAAGTCACACAACCCCAGGATATAGTCCAGCAGGTTTATTTAAAACCCCAAGCCTCTCCCGAGGGGTAAACTAAATTGAGGTCAAAGATCAACCATGGTCTTATTGGACAGCAGAAAAGGAGTCAAAATGGCCTTCTCTCGCTCATTTTGTGTGTCTTTTGTCCAACCTAATCATTGGGGGAGCACAATTGTGGACAGGGGTTTTGTGGTAGAATGGCTGTGTCCCTACCACTTGGCCAGGTGATCTCAGTTCAAGTCCCATCTCCCCCCCCCCCCCCAGAGGATGTTGCTTAAATAAAACCTTGAATCTTAATGTGGGTTAATGGGGCTTGTTGGAAGTGACCCTTTTTTTTAAACACGTGCTGAGAACGATCCTGTTGGCTGCAACAACAGAAACCTGCATTTAAGTAGCACCTTCGACATGGTTAACAAACAAAGAACAAAGAAAATTTACAGCCCAGGAACAGGCCCTTCAGCCCTCCAAACCTGAGCTGATCCAAGTCTACTGTCTAAACCTGTTGCCCAATTCCTAAGCATCTGTATCCCTCTGCTCCCCATCTATTCATGTATCAGTCCAGATGCATCTTAAATGAATCTGTGTGCCTGTCTCTACCACCCCTGCTGGCAATGTGTTCCTACCACCCTCTGTGTAAAGTACTTAACGCGTGTATCCCCCTTAAACTTTTCACCTCTCACCTTGAACACATGACGCCTCACTATTGAATCCTTCACCTTGGGAAAAAGATTACCTCTATCCACCCTGTCTATACCCTTCATGATTTTGTAAACCTCAATCAGGTCCCCCCCCCTCAATCTCCTTTTTTCTAATGAAAACCAACCTAACCTACTCAACCTCTCTTCACAGCTAGCACCTTCCATACCAGGCAACACCCTCGTAAACCTTCTCTGCACCCTCTCCAAAGCGTCCACATCCTTTTGGTAATGTGGCGACCAGAAATGTACACGGTATTCTAAATGCGACCGAAACAAGGTCTTGTACAATTTTAACATGACCTGCCAACTCTTATACTCAATACCACGTCATAAGAAGGCAAGCATACCATATGCCTTCTTGACCACTCTATCCATCTGTGCAGCCACCTTCAGGGTACAATGGACCTGAACTCCCAGATCTCTCTGCCCATCAACTTTCCCCAAGGCTCTTCTGTTTATAATATAGTTCGCTCTAGAATTAGACTTGCCAAAATGCATCTCCTCACATCTGCTCGGATTGAGCTACATCTGCCACTTCTCCGCCAACTCTCCAGTCTATCTATATTCTTCCTGTATTCTTTGACAGTCCCCTGTGCTTTCTGCTACTCCACCAATCTTCATTAAAACTCCCGGATCAAGCCATCAGATACATGAATGATCACTAGCCCAGAGAGGCCTGAATGGAGAGGAGAGAAAGAGAGGCAGAGAGGTTTAAGGAGAGACTTTCAGAGCTTATGACCCAGGCAGCTGAGTCCGTGGTCACCAATGTTAGAGTGATCAGAGGACGGATTAAAGGGCCAAATTGGAGGGGCGTAGAGATTTTCGGGGATGGGTGCAGGATATTACAGAGATCGGAAGAGAGCGTTGCCACGGACAGCCAGAACTAAGGATGTTTCGTATGAAACCAAGGTGTTGTTGGGCTGGGAAACAGCATAGCTCAGTGACCAACACCGCTAAGGCAGAGGTAGATTTTTGAACACTAAGAAGTTATGGCAAAAAGGCAGGCAAGTGGAGTTTTGAGGATCGGCCTCGATTTGCAGTGCAAACTCGATGGGCTGAACGGTCTGCATCAGCTGCTGTGTTTTATGGTCTAACATGTGAGCTGGACTTGGAGCGATTTGGAATGCAGGCTACCAAGAAATGAGAAGAGGGAGACAGAGTGAAACAAGCTGGACTGATGATCCCAGTTCCGATACTAGACAAACATTCTTATTTACATGTTGGTAAATAACAGAATCTTTAAAAACTTTGATCAGATCTCTTCTCATTCTTCCATGGCGTCTCCAGCAAAGCCCAATGGTTATTACCCACAATTCCCATGGAACTTGGACATTTCAGAGAGAAGTCAAGAGTCAACTGTGTCACGTTGTGGTTTGGAGTCACGTGTAGGTCCAGACCAAATAAGGATGACAGGCTTCCTTCTCTAAAGGGAATTAGTGAACCAGATGGGTTTATACAACAGTCAACAATCATAGAACATAGAACATAGAAAAATACAGCGCAGTACAGGCCCTTCGGCCCTCGATGTTGCACCGACCGAAGCCTACCTAACCTACACTAGCCCAATAACCTCCATATACTTATCCAATGCCCGCTTGAATGACCATAAAGAGGGAGAGTCCACCACTGATACTGGCAGGGCATTCCATGAATTCACAACCCGCTGAGTAAAGAATCTACCCCTAACATCTGTCCTATACCAACCTGCCCTTAATTTAAAGCTGTGTCCCCTAGTAACAGCTGACTCCATACGTGGAAAAAGGTTCTCACTGTCAACCCTATCTAAACCGCTAATCATGTCATGGTCACTGTCATGGAAAGTAGTTTCATTTCCAGATTTTTGAGTTGCCATGGTGACAGCATCACCATCATCGGCGGTCCCTCACAGTCGAGGATGACTCTCTCCCACTCTCAGGGTGAGTCTGCAGGTGGCTGTACAGACCGATGGGCCTACTGCAGGCTCTGTTACACTGGGGGCAGGAGGTGGTCACGGGAAGGGGGTGGGTGGGGCGTTGGTGAGGCAGCGCGTTCCTTTCGCCCGGCTTCCGCTTCTTCCTGATGGCGAGTCTCCAGGTGCTCCACACCTTCCCGGATGCCCCTCCTCCACTGTGGACGGTCTCGGCCCAGTGATTCCCAGGTGTCTGTGGGAAGGCCGCACTTGGCCCAGTGAGGCCTTGAGGGTATCCCTGAGGTGCTCCCATGTCCCACCTGGGGCTGGCCTGTCGTATGGGAGCTGGGAGTAGAGCACCCGCTGGGGGAGTCTCGTGTCGGTCATGGGGACGGCGTGCCCAGCCCATCGCAGCCGATCAGGGAGTGGGAGTGGGGGTCAGTGCCTCAAAGCTGAGCCTGGTCATGAAGGCTGGTGTTGGTGTGTCTGTCTTCCCAGCAGATTCGCAGAGTCTTGCACTGGCAGCATTGGGAGGACTGCCCCACTGCCTGGAGGTCCCTTCTGTAGACAGACCATGTCTCAGAGCCATACAGGAGGGCGGGAACCAGCACAGCTCTGTAAACCATCAGCTTCATCTCAGTCCTGATGTTATTGTCCTCAAACACCCTGAGCTCCAGTGCATGGATGAGCCTCCCACAGTATTAGCCTGGGGCTTTGGATTACTAACCCAGTGACATTACCATAACAGCTGAAAATGTGTTGCTGGAAAAGCGCAGCAGGTCAGGCAGCATCCAAGGAGCAGGAGAATCGATGCTTCGGGCATCAGCCCTTCTTCAGGAGCTGATTACCATAACACACTGCCTTACAATAAATCACAGAATTGTTGTGGTACAAAAGAAGGTCATTTGTACCTGCTCCTGTTCAATCCCCTAATGCTGCCTGTTCCCCATATCCCTGCACCCCATCTCTATCTAAATAACCTAATGCCCCTCTTGAATGCCTCCACTGAACCTGCCTCCTCCTCCCTGCTCCCAACTGGATTCATTCCTTCCAGTGACCAACCAGGTCGTACCCTCTACCTGTCTTCACCAACCCCACTTCACCACCCTGCCCCTGCCACTCCCTTTAACTCCAGCTCCCCCCACACCCACCCCCAGTCCTGAAGAAGGGTCATCCCCTAAAGGTTGACTTCTGCACCTCCTGATGCTGCCTGCCTTGCTGTGTTCTCCCAGCCTCCTGCCTGTCCCTCCTGATGCTGCCTGCCTTGCTGTGTTCTCCCACCCTCCTGCCTGTCCCTCCTGATGCTGCCTGCCTTGCTGTGTTCTCCCAGCCTCCTGCCTGTCCCTCCCCCCCAGCCTCCTGCCTGTCCCTCCTGATGCTGCCTGCCTTGCTGTGTTCCCCCAGCCTCCTGCCTGTCCCTCCTGATGCTGCCTGCCTTGCTGTGTTCTCCCAGCCTCCTGCCTGTCCCTCCTGATGCTGCCTGGCTTGCTGTGTTCCCCCAGCCTCCTGCCTGTCCCTCCTGATGCTGCCTGCCTTGCTGTGTTCTCCCAGCCTCCTGCCTGTCCCTCCTGATGCTGCCTGCCTTGCTGTGTTCCCCCAGCCTCCTGCCTGTCCCTCCTGATGCTGCCTGCCTTGCTGTGTTCCCCCACCCTCCTGCCTGTCCCTCCTGATGCTGCCTGCCTTGCTGTGTTCCTCCAGCCTCCTGCCTGTCCCTCCTGATGCTGCCTGCCTTGCTGTGTTCTCCCAGCCTCCTGCCTGTCCCTCCTGATGCTGCCTGCCTTGCTGTGTTCTCCCAGCCTCCTGCATGTCCCTCCTGATGCTGCCTGCTTTGCTGTGTTCTCCCAGCCTCCTGCCTGTCCCTCCTGATGCTGCCTGCCTTGCTGTGTTCCGCCAGCCTCCAGCCTGTCTGCTACATTTTCAGGCAGTGCCTTCCAGACCCTAACCACAGTCCTTTGTGCTACAATGCAACAGTTGTGCTCTTGTTTGACCTCACTCTACATAAAAACCATACAGTAAAAATAACACTTAAAGTGTTGGGGATGGAATCATGTAATAGCTAACATAAGTCTGCATCTTACAAACAGTGCTCCCACGTGCTCCCATGAGGAAGTTGAACAGTTCATCTACTTTACCAACACTTTCCACCCCAACCTCAAATTCACCTGGACCGTCTCAGACTCCTCCCTCCCCTTCCTAGACCTTTCCATTTCCATCTTGGATGACCGAATCGACACGGACATTTACTATAAACCGACCGACTCCCACAGCTACCTAGACTACACCTCCTCCCACCCTGCCCCCTGTAAAAATGCCATCCCATATTCCCAATTCCTTCGTCTCCGCCGCATCTGCTCCCAGGAGGACCAGTTCCAATACCAAACAACCCAGATGGCCTCCTTCTTCAAAGACCACAATGTCCCCCCAGACGTAGTCGACGATGCCCTCCACCGCGTCTCTTCCACTTCCCGCCCCTCCGCCCTTGAGCCCTGCCCCTCCAACCGCCACCAGGACAGAACCCCACTGGTCCTCACCTACCACCCCACCAACTTCCATGCCCAACGTATCATCCGCCGTCATTTCCGCCACCTCCAAACGGACCCCACCACCAGGGACATATTTCCCTCCCCTCCCCTATCAGTGTTTCGAAAAGACCAAACCCTCCGTGACTCCCTCGTCAGGTCCACACCCCCCCACCAACCCAACCTCCACTCCCGGCACCTTCCCCTGCAACCACAAGAAATGCAAAACTTGCTCCCACACCTCCCCCCTTACCTCCCCCCAATGCCCCAAGGGACACTTCCATATCCGCCACAAATTCACCTGCACCTCCACACACATCATTTACTGCATCTGCTGCACCCAATGTGGCCTTCTCTATATTGGGGAGACAGGCCGCCTACTTGCGGAACGTTTCAGAGAACACCTCTGGGACACCCGGACCAACCAACCTAACCACCCCGTAGCCCAACACTTCAACTCCCCCTCCCACTCCACCAAGGACATGCAGGTCCTTGGACTCCTCCATCGCCAGACCATGGCAACACGACACCTGGAGGAAGAGCGCCTCATCTTCCGCCTAGGAACCCTCCAACCACAAGGGATGAACGCAGATTTCTCCAGTTTCCTCATTTCCCCTCCCCCCACCTTGTCTCAGTCAAATCCCTCGAACTCAGCACCGCCTTCCTAACCTGCAATCTTCTTCCTGACCGCTCCGCCCCCACCCCACTCCGGCCTATCACCCTCACCTTGACTTCCCTCCACCTATCGCATTCCCAACGCCCCTCCCCCAAGTCCCTCCTCCAGCCTGCTGGACACACTTTCCTCATTCCTGAAGAAGGGCTGATGCCCGAAACATTGATTCTCCTGTTCCTTGGATGCTGCCTGACCTGCTGCGCTTTTCCAGCAACACATTTTCAGATCTTACAAACAGTGTTCACTACAGCCAATGTGCATTGCCGAGTAATAGCAGAACAGACTGTACTCACTGGGTGAAGAGCCTGATGAAGGGCTTTTGCCCGAAACGTTGACTTTCCTGCTCCTCGGATGCTGCCTGACCTGCTGTGCTTTTGCAGCACCACTCTGATCTTGACTCTAATCTGCAGTACTCACTTTCGCCTGTACTCACTGTGTGCAAAAGGTTTCTCTCACATCACCTTTCACACATCATTTTAAATCTTTGCCTGCTCTCTTTCATTTTCCTTTTACAAATGGGAACACACTTCTCTCTCTCTCTCTCTCTCTGCTCTACCCAGCCCACTCCTGATTCTGAAAACCTCCTCTCAGCTTTCTTCTGTCCAAGGAGAACACTCCCAACTTCTTCAATCGATCCTCATCACTGAAGTTCCTCATTCCTGGAATCTGTCTCTTGTAAATCTCTCTCTCTCCAATGCATTCCTATCTTACCCGTAATCTGGCTCACACACCTGTACACAATAGTCCAGCTGAGTCGAAGTGTGGTGCTGGAAAAGCACAGCCAGTCAGGCAGCATCCGAGGAGCAGGAGAGTCTTCATTTCGAGTATAAACTCTTCATCGGGCTGTAACCTAACAAGGGCCTCATACAATTTCAACATCACCTCCCTGCTCTTGGACTCTTCATAATCATCCAATGTTCAAATGGATTGACTGACCATCCTGACTGAAGACGAAAGTGATTACAGATTAGAGCCGAGAGTGTGGTGCTGGAAAAGCACAGCAGGTCAGGTAGCATCCGAGGACCAGGAGAGTCTTCAGGCAAAAGCCCTTCATCAGGAAATGGTCTGAAGATTAGATTCTCTACAGTGTGGAAACAGGCCCTTTGGCTCAACAAGTCCACAACCGACCCTCCGAAGAGTAACCCACCCAGATCCATTTCCCTCTAACTAACGCAATGGGCAATTTAGCATGGCCAATTCACCTGACCTGCACTTCTTTGGACGGTGGGAGGAAACCAAAGCACCCGGAGGAAACCCACACAGAACAAAGGGAGAATGTGCAAACTCCACACAGACAGTGACCCGAGGCTGGAATCGAACCTGGGACCCTGGTGCTGTGAGGCAGCAGTGCTAACCACTGAGCCACCGTGCAACCCCCGATCTCGACTGAAGGTCAACTTTCAGAATCAAGACTTCAAGGTAATTCTGGCGAGCGGCAAGATCAGAAAGCTTTTTGGATCCCATCACTTTTAGCCAATCTCAGCAGGAAATCTGCAGCTAAACACCACCATCCCTCATGAGGCAGGGATGACCAATGGTGGGCTTAACCTGAGGGTCACCAAGGAGGATGAGATCGAGAAGGTGGTAGCCTAAGCTAGTGTGGGCATTAACCCCACCTTGTTGGCATGACTTTGTATTGCAAACCAGCCATCCAGCCAACTGAGCTAACCAATAATACCCGCC
This sequence comes from Chiloscyllium punctatum, assembly GCF_047496795.1. Classification (NCBI taxonomy): domain Eukaryota; kingdom Metazoa; phylum Chordata; class Chondrichthyes; order Orectolobiformes; family Hemiscylliidae; genus Chiloscyllium; species Chiloscyllium punctatum. The sequence goes on from NC_092767.1 coordinate 70,544,808, forward strand.
TCCACTCCTCCCCCACCCTACGTGGTGAAACTTGAAAGGGTTCAGAAAAGATTTACAAGGATGTTGCCAGGGTTGGAGGGTTTGAGCTACAGGGAGAGGCTGAAGAGACAGGGGCTGGTTTCCCAGGAGCATCAGAATCTAAGGGGGTGACCTTATAGAGGTTTATAAAATCATGAGGGGCGTGGTTAGAGGGAATAGACAAGTTCTTTTTCCAGGGGAGTGTAGTCCAGAGATGGAGGGTATAGGTTTAGGGGCAGACAGGTAAGATTTAAAAGGGACATAAGGGGCAACGTTTTCACACAGAGGGTGGTGTGTGTATGGAATGAGCAGCCAGAGGAAGTGGTGGAGGCTGGTACAATTACAACATTTAAAAGGCATCTGGATGGGTATATGAATAGGAAGGGTTTGAAGGGATATGGGAGGAGGACTAGATTAGGTTAGGATATCTGATTGGCATAGAGGAGTTGGATCAAAGGGTCTGCTTCCGTGCTGTACATCTCTATGACCCCGTGACTAAGTGAATCAGTTCCTGGATCATATTGCTGGAGTTGACAGAGAGGTACCCAGTTTGTGCCCTGCTGTGATACCTCCTGTGGTTAAACAGCCAACCGAAGCTCACTGGCTGGGCTGACGCGACGAGAGAATTCCTCGAGGCAGGAGGTCCAGAAGGAGTGAATGGAAGGAGAGCGGGAAAGGAAGAGAAAAATGATAAACAGAGAAATTTAGACTATCCCCTTCAGGCCAACCTGCTGGTAAAGGAGTGAACAGTGCACTCCAAACTGATAGGGAGGGTAATTTGATCTTTGACTTTTAGCGTGGAAAATGTAGATCTGGCTTACAGCCAGAAATAAATCTGTTTATCAAAGCTGTTACAAAATCCGTTGCGTGAATCTAAAACCACACCTGGACTAAGGTGTGCACGTTTTAGTCTCTTTAAACAGGGAGAAACAGCCTTGTATTGGAAGCAGTTTCGAAGACTGAGAGGTGACCTAATTAGATTATGGAAAATTCTGGGGAGGTGTGAGAGATTGGACACTGAGAGGGTGGTCCCCCTCGTCAGAAAAACTCCATCTAGGGGGCAAAGGTTAATGACAAGGCGTCTCTCATGTAAGATAACAACAACGCCTTCTCTCATTAATCTTTGGAATTCTTCGCGACAACAGGGATTGGGAGCATTGAGTCTTTTCAAGTCTGGTTTGATTTCTTACTGACAAGGGAGCCAAGAGACAGTTCAGGAAATGGTCATGGAATGCTGCAGCAGCCTCAAGGGGCTGAATGGCCTGCTCTTATTCCTGTTTCTTACATCATGGGGGTCAGTTGTCTGGACACACAGTGAGGCCAACAGCCAACATCACTGGCCGAGGTTACCGTGAAGGACTCTCCTTCTCACCCTCTCCCCTCGCCTGAGAGATGGTGACCCTTAGGTTAAACCAGCATTGGTTGACTCTCTGTAATGAGAGAGTGGCCCTGTGGTCTGGTAGCACTGTACTTGGAAATCCCTGCCCATTGTTGATGTTCTCTCCAGTCTTGAGGGCACAAAGATTGACAGCGTTTTCCAATAGCTTGCCAACCTTGTGCCTTCGCGTGGCATTGCCTTGCTTGCTTTCCAGAGTCATAAGATGTACCGTGGTCCAACTCGTCCATGCCGACCAGATATCCCACCTAATCCAGTCCCATTTGCCAACACTTGGCCCATATCCCTCTAAACCTTTCCTATTCATACACCCATCTGGATGCCTCTTAAATGTTGCAATTGTACCAGCCTCTACCACTTCCTCTGGCAGCTCATTCCATACACGTAACACCCTCTGTGTGAAAAGGTTGCCCCTTAGGTCCCTTTTAAATCTTTCCCCTCTCATCTTAAACCTGTGCCCTCTAGTTCTGGACTCCCCCATCCCATGGAAAATACTTTGTCTATTTATCCTATCCATGCCCCTCATGATTTTATAAACCTTTATAAGTTCCCTTGTAGGTTTGTCTGGTCTCCTTCCTATCAGAAGGATGTTGTGAAACTTGCAAGGAAAGATTTACAAGGATGTTGCCAGGGTTGGAGGGTTTGAGCTATAGGAAGAGGCTGAATAGGCTAGGGCAGTTTTCCCTGAAGTGTCAGAGGCTGAGGGGGGACCTTATGGAGGTTTATAAAATCACGAGGAGTATGGATAAGGTAAATAGGCAAGGTATTTTCCCTGGGGTTGGGGGAGACCAGAACTAGAGGGTATAGGTTTAGGGTCAGAGAGAAAAGATGTAATAGAGACCTAAGGGGCAACTTTTTCATGCAGAGGGTGGTACATGTATGGAATGAGGTCCCAGATGAAGTGGTGGAGGCTGGTACAATTGCAACATTTAAAAGGCTTCTGAAGGGGTACGTTAATTAGGAAGGGTTTGGAAGGATGTGGACCGAGTGCTGGCAGGTGGATCTAGATTAGGTTAGGATATCTGGTCAGCATGGACCAGTTGGACCGAAAGGTCTGTTTCTGTGCTGTACATGTCTATGACTTTATGTCTTAGGGTCTAGGGAGCTCTGCGCAGTGGCAGAAGCCGTCTTTCAACCCCCTTCCTCCTCCCCCACCCCGGTGTGCCCTCCCGGGCAGGTGTTAAAGATCCCACTCTGTCCAAGGAGTCGAGTATTTAACCCTCGCCATTGATGACAAGCAAACACTGTGATCACACCATCCTGCTGCCCACAAACTGAGGGCCAATATTGCAATGACCCTCGCCCTTTGCTGCGAAGGCCTATCCCTGAGGTCACAAGAGGTGCTAGACAAATGTAAGTCTAGGGAGCCGTCCCCCCACCACCCCGCCCCCCCCCAGCTGTCAATCCACTCCCATCTGTCCAAACACACACTCAGAAACCCTTAGCTCCCCATCCAGATCCCATTTTTAAAATTATCTCTGTGATGCCTGCAGCAGGAACTCTATAATATTTATTAGCTCTGAGAGACTTAAGATGAACTGTTTGTGCTTTTCCCGTGTCCAGGTTAGGGATGACTGTCTTTTCTCCGCACACCATGACAGCTCCTGCTGTGGGCAATGTTGGTTGAGTCTCCAGTCATTCCGACCTCTCTAAGTTACCCACTGCAGGGGTTATTATTGTAGGGTTAGACTGAATGGGAGCAATTCCACTCAGTGGGGGTTACGGTGGGTCTCATCTTGCTTTCTGTCAGGTTAAGGGGGCATTAATAATTACCCCCTCAAGACTTCAGAGTTGCAGGGGGACGGGATTGCAGTAGCTGGGTGTGGGGTATAAGAGGTAAACAACCACCAGAACAGTTTCTTAAATTACCATTCACTTCTCTTCATGACATTAATGTTGTTACACCTTGTTGATGGTGTGGGTGTGAACGAATACTGGCTTAAAACACGTTAGGTTTATCCTCCTCCCATCTTTAAGTCCGTTCACGGGATGTGGGCGTGACTGGCCCGTCCCTAGTTGCCCCTTGAGAAGGTGGTGGCAAGCTGCCTTCTTGAACCACTGCAGTCTGTGAGGGGTGACCTTATAAAGGTTTATAAAATCATGAGGGGCATGGATAGGGTAAATAGCGAATGTTCTTTCCCTAAGGTATGGAAATCCAAAACTAGAGGACAGAGAGAGGGGAAAGAGATAAAAGGGACCTGAGGGTCAACTTTTTCACACAGAGGGTGGTGTGTGTACGGAATGAGCTGCCAGAGGAAGTGATGGAGGCTGGTACAATTACAACATTTAAAACAATTACAACATTTGTCTGAGTTGTCACAGAGATGTACAGCACAGAAACAGACCCTTCAGTCCAACTTGTAATCTAGTCCCATTGGCCAGCACTTGGCCCATATCCCTCTAAACCTTTCCTATTCATATACCCATCCAGACGATTATTAGATTCCCTACAGTGTGGAAACAGGCCCTTCGGCCCAACCAGTCCATACTGACCCTCTGAAGAGTAACCCACCCAGATCCATTTCCCTCTGGCTAATGCACCTAACAATATGGACAATCTACCATGGCCAATCCAACCTGACCTGCACATCTTTGGACTGTGGGAGGAAACCCACGCAAACGAGAACGTGCAAACTCCACACAGACAGTCACCTGAGGGTAGGATTGAACTCAGGTCCCCTGTGCCGGGAGGTAGCAGTGCTAACCACTGAGCCACTGTGCAACCCCAATATGTTGGCGGGTTATGGAGAGTGGGCAGAAAAGTCAGGTTGACCCTGAGAGGAGGACAGCCAGGATGGTAAATGGTTGAGCAGGCTTGATGGGCTGAATAGCCTATTCCTGCTCCTAGTTCTTATGTTCAACCACATCAATGTTGACCTGGAGTCACGTGTAGGCCAGACGGCAGATTTCCCCTCCCTAAATTCATAAACCAGATGGGTTTTTACCACAAATGATGATGGGTCACCACCACTGGGAGGAACATTCAAATTACAGATGTTATTAATCTAATCAAACTTGCTGTGATGGGATCTGAAGTGGGGGTCCCTGGACATTACCCTGCAGAATAAAAGGACTAGAGGAATGTTTTAAAGGCCCCTTTCACGGTAAACTGTCAGGCTGCCATTTCCCCATGCGGGGAGGCCTAGGTTTGTGAGAAACTGCAGGAACAGGTTAAATCTCTGGGGCATGCAACAGCACGCACACACTGCGTCCTTGATACATTTGAACTCTCCGAGAGGCTTGGAGCCGAGATCAAATAAAAATCTGTAGATGCCGGTTTGGTTTCTGGCAGGTCAGGGCATGGTGAACTGCAGCCACAGCAGGGGTGTGTGAGTGTGTGTGTGTCTGTGTGAGTGTGTGTGTGTCTGTGTGAGTGTCTCTCTGTGTGAGTGTGTGTGTCTGTGTGAGTGTGTGTGTGTCTGTGTGAGTGTGTGTGTGTCTGTGTGAGTGTCTCTCTGTGTGAGTGTGTGTGTCTGTGTGAGTGTGTGTCTGTGTGAGTGTGTGTGTCTGTGTGAGTGTGTGTGTGTCTGTGTGAGTGTGTGTGTGTCTGTGTGAGTGTCTCTCTGTGTGAGTGTGTGTGTCTGTGTGAGTGTGTGTCTGTGTGAGTGTGTGTGTCTGTGTGAGTGTGTGTGTGTCTGTGTGAGTGTGTGAGTGTGTGTGTCTGTGTGAGTATGTGTGTCTGTGTGAGTGTGTGTGTCTGTGTGAGTGTGTGTGTGTGTCTGTGTGAGTGTCTCTCTGTGTGAGTGTGTGTGTGTGTCTGTGTGAGTGTGTGTGTCTGTGTGAGTGTGTGTGTGAGTGTGTGTGTGTATGTCTGTGTGAGTGTGTGTGTGAGTGTGTGTGTATGTCTGTGTGAGTGTGTGTGTGAGTGTGTGAGTGTCTCTCTGTGTGTGTGTGTGTGAGTGTGTGTGTGAGTGTGTGAGTGTCTCTCTGTGTGAGTGTGTGTGTGTGAGTGTGTGTGTCTGTGTGAGTGTGTGTGTCTGTGTGAGTGTGTGTGTGTCTGTGTGTGTGTCTGTGTGAGTGTGTGTGTGTGTCTGTGTGAGTGTGTGTCTGTGTGTCTGTGTGAGTGTCTCTCTGTGTGAGTGTGTGTGTGTGTCTGTGTGAGTGTGTGTGTCTGTGTGAGTGTGTGTGTGAGTGTGTGTGTGTATGTCTGTGTGAGTGTGTGTGTGAGTGTGTGTGTATGTCTGTGTGAGTGTGTGTGTGAGTGTGTGAGTGTCTCTCTGTGTGAGTGTGTGTGTGTGAGTGTGTGTGTCTGTGTGAGTGTGTGTGTCTGTGTGAATGTGTGTGTATGTCTGTGTGAGTGTGTGTGTCTGTGTATGTCTCTCTGTGTGAGTGTGTGTGTGTCTGTGTGAGTGTCTCTCTGTGTGAGTGTGTGTGTCTGTGTGAGTGTCTCTCTGTGTGAGTGTGTGTGTGTCTGTGTGAGTGTGTTGTCTGTGTATGTCTCTCTGTGTGAGTATGTGTGTGTCTCTGTGTGAGTGTGTGTGTGTGTGTGTCTGTGTGAGTGTGTGTGTCTGTGTGTGTGTGTGTGTGTGTCTGTGTGTGTGTGTCTGTGTGAGTGTCTCTGCGTCAGTGTGTGTGTGTGTGTCTGTGTGAGTGTCTCTCTGTGTGAGTGTGTGTGTGTGTCTGTGTGAGTGTGTGTGTCTGTGTATGTCTCTCTGTGTGAGTATGTGTGTGTCTCTCTGTGAGTGTGTGTGTGTCTGTGTGAGTGTGTGTGTCTGTGTATGTCTCTCTGTGTGAGTATGTGTGTGTGTGTCTCTGTGTGAGTATATGTGTGTCTGTATGTGTGTCTGTCTCTCTGTGTATGTGTGTGTCTGTGTGTGTGTCTGTCTCTCTGTGTATGTGTGTGTCTCTGTGTATGTCTCTCTCTCTGTCAGTGTGTGTGTGTGTCTGTTTGTATGAGTGTGTGTGTCTCGCTGTGTGTGTCTGTGTATGTGTGTGTCTGTCTCTCTGTGTATGTGTGTGTCTCTGTGTATGTCTCTCTCTCTGTGAGTGTGTGTGTGTCTCTCTGTGTGAGTGTGTGTGTGTGTCTCGCTGTGTGTGTCTGTGTATGTGTGTGTGTCTCTGTGTGTATGTGTATCTGTATGTGTGTGCATGTGAGTGTCTCTGTGTGAGAGTGTCTGTGTACAGAGTTCAGATTAGGTGACTGAAGCCTTTTGTACTGACTGACTGAGCGATGTTTCTTTTCCCTGAATGCCTCTGCTCTCCTTACCCATACCTCAGCTCTGACTGAATACCCTGTAGGATTAATGAAGCAGAGGCCAAGTCTGGTGCGATGAGCTGCCCTAAATTATTTTTTTGAAAACATCAAACCAGAATTAATTGAGTGCATCCGTCTAGGGCAAGCAGGGCTTGAATCCAGACTTCCAAGTCCAAAGGCAGGGTCACTACCACTCCACTACAAGCTCCCCATCCTCCCTTATAGTCTGTGCTAAGCACCAATGCCTGGCTCTTAATGGGCCTAACAACACAGTAAGTCGTCACCTGCATTCTTATAGCACCTTAGGCACCACTTGAACTGCCCCTTAAAAAGGTGCTCTGCAAGAGCGCTATCGAACCAAATTTGGGCCCATCAGAGGAGACATTAGCATCTAAAGAGGTTAGTTCTTAAACAGTCTCTTACTGGAGGAAAGGGATAAGGTCACATGACACCAGGTTATAGTCCAACAGGTTTATTCGAAATGACAAGCTTTCGGAGCTCTGCTCCTTTGGAGTTTGATTGATTTCACATAAACCTGTTGGACTATAACCTAGTGCCATGTGACTTCTGACCTTGTCCGCCCCAGTCCCAACAGTGGTACCTCCACAGGAGGGCTGGGAGGCAGAGATGAAACCAAAGCTCAGGTCCCAGGGGAAACAGACATGGTCCCTAACGGTGGGGTGAAGGAAATCAGAAGTGATTAATTACTCAAAACTGGGGAAACATAAAAAGCCCACACAAGAGGTTAGTGAGTAAAATTAGGGCACACGGGATTGGGGGCAAAGTACTAGATTGGATAGAGAATTGGTTGGCTAATAGGAAACAAAGGGTAGTGATTAACGGCTCCATTTCGGAATGGCAGGCAGTGACCAGTGGGGTACCGCAGGGATCCGTGCTGGGACCGCAGCTTTTTACAATATATGTAAATGATATAGAAGATGGTATCAGCAATAACATTTGCAAATTTGCTGATGACACAAAGCTGGGTGGTAGGGTGAAATGTGATGAGGATGTTAGGAGATTACAGGGTGACCTGGACAAGTTAGGTGAGTGGGCAGATGCATGGCAGATGCAGTTTAATGTGGATAAATGTCTGGTTATCCACTTTGGTGGCAAGAACAGGAAGGCAGATTACTACCTCAATGGTATCAAATTAGGTAAAGGGGCTGTTCAGAGAGATCTGGGTGTTCTTGTCCACCAGTCAATGAAGGCAAGCATGCAGGTACAGCAGGTCGTGAAGAAGGCTAATAGCATGCTGGCCTTCACAACAAGAGGAATTGAGTATAGAAGCAAAGAGGTGCTTCTGCAGCTGTACAGGGCCCTGGTGAGACCACACCTGGAGTACTGTGTACAGTTCTGGTCTCCAAATTTGAGGAAAGACATTCTGGCTATTGAGGGAGTGCAGCATAGGTTCACGAGGTCAATTCCTGGAATGGCAGGATTGCCTTACACTGAAAGACTGGAGTGACTGGGCTTGTATACCCTTGAGTTTAGAAGACTGAGAGGGGATCTGATTGAGACATATAAGATTATGAAAGGATTGGACACTCTGGCAGCAGGAAACATATTTCCGCTGATGGGGGAGTGCCGAACCAGAGGACACAACTTAAAAATACGGGGTAGACCATTTAGGACAGAGATGAGGAGAAACTACTTCACCCAGAGAGTGGTGGCTGTGTGGAATGCTCTGCCCCAGAGGGTAGTGGAGGCCCAGTCTCTGGATTCATTTAAGAAAGAATTGGATAGAGCTCTTAAAGATAGTGGAGTCAAGGGGTATGGAGATAAGGCTGGAACAGGATACTGATTAGGAATGATCAGCCATGATCATATTGAATGGCGGTGCAGGCTCGAAGGGCTGAATGGCCTACTCCTGCATCTATTGTCTATTGTCTATTGTCTATTGTCTATTGCCACCGTAGATCGTGAGGTGTGGGCGGGGTGAAGGGAGGAGGTGGGCAACAGTGATTGAATCCCATGTCGTTGGTGCCAATCTAATCCACACCAACCAACCAAGCCAACAACCCCCTCAAGGGGTTCAGAGTTGCCATGGCAACACACCCTTTGACACACAGTCATGTGACACTGTGATAGTGATTCCAACGTCCTATCCCTCCTGTAGATGACCAAAATTTGAAACCACCCATCAGATCTCCTCTCTCTGAAGGAGCACAGTCCCAACTTCTACAGTTTGATTTATTTATCGTCACGTGTATCTTGTTGCAAAATACAGCGGCCCAGTACACCATCTTGAAATACAGAAAAATAAACCAAATCTTCAATCTGTCCTCAAAACTGAAGTTATTCATCCTTGGAAACATTCTCATAAATCACTTCTACACTCTCTCCAATGCGTTCACATCCTTAGTATAACTCGGCACCCAGAATTTTCCCGAAACTCAGGTGACAATAAAATAAATGAAATCAAATCAACTGGTGAAACCAAAGACCTGTGGGTGCTGGAATTCTGAAACTAAAGCAGAAAGAGCTGGAGAAACTCAACAAATCTGGCAGCATCTGTGGAGAGAGAGTGAGAGAGGGGGATGGAGAGAGCCAGAGAGAGGGAGAGAGAATAAGGGAGGGAGGGAAAGAGAGAGAAGAAGGGAGAGTGAGAGACAGAGCGAGAGAGACAGAGTGAGACAGGGAGAGTGAGAGAGAGGGAGAGGGGGAGGAAAGGAGAGAGTGTGAGAGGGTGAGAGTGTGAAAGAGTGAAGAGAGGGAAAGAGAGAGAATGAGAGAGAGTGAGAGAGTGAGCATGAGAGACAGTAAGAGAGAGGGTGAAAGAGAGAGAGAGAAAGAGAGACAGAGACAGACATATTTGGGTGGTTGCTTTACCCGAAATACTACTCGGGTAGTGTCTCCCACCCATCCTTCTCCTCTAACCAAAAATACCTTCTGTGCGTCGGTTGGTAAGGTGACAAGTGTTTTCTTTCGTGTTCCATTTGTTTTTTTCTTCCAGTACTCTATTTGGGAATTTAGAATAGTGGGAATGAAGGTTAGGGCAGTTGAATGTTCCTCCTGCAGTGTGTGGGAGGTAAGGGTCACCTCTACTGTCCCTGCTGAGTTCATCTGTGGGAAGTGCACCCAACTCCAGCTCCTCGAGAGCTGTGTTAGGGAACTGGAGCTGGAGCTGGATGAACTTCAGATCATTCGGGAGGCTGAGGGGGTTATTGAGAGGAGGTACAGGGAGGTAGTTACTCCACAGCCACGTGAAGAAGGTAGATGGGTTACCGTCAAGGGTAGGAAAGGGAACTGGCAGGCAGGGCAGGGATCTCCTGTGGTGGTTCCCCTCAATAACAAGTATACCGTTTTGGATATTGTTGGGGGGAGTCGATTTACTGGGGTAAGCACAAGTCTCCGGCACACAGTCTGTCCCTGCTGCTCAGAGGGGAAGGGGGAAGAGGAGCAGAGCTTCAGCCATTGGGGACTCCATAGTTAGGGGGACAGGTAGGAGGTTTTGTGGGAACAAGAAAGACTCACGGTTGGTGTGTTGCCTCTGAGGTGCCAGGGCTCGTGATGTCTCTGATTGTATTTTCGGGATACTTGAGGGGGAGGCGGAGCAGCCGCAAGTCGTGGTCCACATGGGCACCAATGACATAGGTGGGGACCTAAGGCAGAAATTCAGGGAGCCAGGGTGGAATCTTGGAACTAGAACAAACAGAGTTGTTATCTCTGGTTTGTTGGCCGTGCCACGTGCTAGTGAGGTAAGGAATAGGGAGGGAGTGGAGCTGAACAGGTGGCTGCAGGAATGATGCTGGATGGAGGGTTTTGGATTCTTGGATAATTGGGGCTCTTTCTGGGGTAGGTGGGACCTCTACAAGCAGGATGGTCTTCACCTGAACCAGAGGGGTACCAATATCCTAGGGGGGAGATTTGCTGAAGCTCTTCGGGAGGGTTTAAACAATTGCAGCAGGGGGATGGGAACCTGAATGGTAGTTCCAGTGTACAGGAGGTTGAGGGTAGAGTCAGAGAGTCATACAGATGTACAGCATGGAAACAGACCCTTTGGTCCAGCCCATCCATGCTGACCAGATATCCCAACCTAATCTAGTCCCATTTACCAGCACCTGGCCCATATCCCTCCAAACCCTTCCTATTCATATACCCATCCAGATGCCTCTTAAATGTTGTAATTGTACCACCCTTTAAGAGGCATTTGGATGGGTATAGGAAGGGTTTGGAGGGATGTAGGCCGGGTGCTGGCAGGTGGGACTAGATTTGGTTGGGATATCTGGTCGGCATGGACGGATTGGACCGAAGGGTCTGTTTCCATGCTGTACATCTCTATGACTCTGTGATTCTAATCTAGTTCCACCTGCCAGCACTCGGCCCATATCCCTCCAAACCCTTCCTATTCATATACCCATCCAGATGCCTCCTAAATGTTGTAATTGTACCAGCATCCACCACCTCTTCTGACAGCTCATTCCATACACGCACCACCCTCTGCTGAAAAAGTTGACCAGTAGGTCCCTTTTATATCATTACCCTCTCACCCTAAACCTATGCCTCTAGTTCTGGACTCCCCAACCCCAGGGAAAAGACTTTGCCTATTTACCCTATGCATGCCCCTCATGATTTTGCAAACCTCTATAAGGCCTCCGACGCTCCAGGGAAAACAGCCCCAGTCTGTTCAGCCTCTCCCTATAGCTCAAATCCTCCAACCCTGGCAACATCCTTGTAAATCTTTTAGTGAGGTCAGGGATAGGTTTACAAGGTCACGAGAGGGCACCGGCAATTAGGATGTTGATTTGAAATGTGTGTGCATCAATGCCAGGAGCATCCGGAATAAGGTGGGTGAACTTACAGCATGGGTTGGTATCTGGGAGTTCGATGTTGTGGCCTTTTCAGAGATATGGCTAGAGGATGGATAGGAATGGTTGCTGCAGATTCCGGGAGATGTTTCAGTAAGAACAGAGAAGATGGTAAAAGAGGGGTGTGTGTGGCATTGATAATCAAGGGTAGTATTACTTTACCCAGAGAGTGGTGGGGGCATGGAATGCGCTGCCCGTGGGAGTGGTAGAATCAGAATCATTGGCGACCTTTAAGCGGCATTTGGATAGGTACATGGATGGGTGCTTAATCTAGGATAGAAGTTTGGCACAACATCGTGGACCGAAGGGCCTGTTCTGTGCTGTATTGTTCTATGTTCTATGTTCTATGTTCTATTACAGCAGCTGAGATAATGTTTGAGGACTCATCCACTGAGGTAGTTTGGGCTGAGGTTAGAAACAGGAAAGAAGAGGTTACCCTGCTGGGAGTTTTCTATAGGCGTCCGAAAAGTTCCAGAGATGTAGAGGAAAGGATAGCAAAGATGATTCTTGATGAGAGCGAGAGTAACAGGGTAGTTATTATGGGGTCTTTAACTTCTCCAATGTTGACTGGGAATACTATAGTTCATGTGGTTTAGATGGATCAGTTTTTGTTCAATGTGTCCAGGAGGGTTTCTGACACAGTATGTAGACAGGCCAACAAAGGGTGACGCCTTATTGGATTTGGTACTGGGGAATGAACCCAGCCAGGTGTTAAATTTGGAGGTAGGTGAGCACTTTGACGATTGTGACCACAATTCGGTTATGTTTACAATAGCAATGGGTAGGGATAGGTATATACCGCAGGGAAAGGCAATTATGATGCGACTAGGCAAGATTTAGGATACACAGGATGGGGAAGGAAACTTCAGGAGTTGGACACTCTTGAAACGTGAAGCTTATTTAAGGAACAACTACTACGGGTCCTTGATAAGTATACACCTATCAGGCAGGGAGGTAGTTGTCGAGAGAAGGAGCCATGGTTTACTAAAGAAGTTGAAGCTCTTGTCAAGAGGAAGCGGAAGGCTTATGTGAGGATGAGGCATGAAGGCTCTGTTAGGAGGCTTTAGAGTAGTAAGTTAGCCAGAAAAGATCAAAAAAGAGGGCTAAGAAGAGCCAGAGGGCTCATGAGGAGTTGTTGGTGGATAGGATCAAGGAAAATCCTCAGGCCTTCTACAGGTATATCAGGAATAAAATAATGACTACAGCAAGATTAGGGCCAATCAAAGATAGTAGTGGAAAGTTATGTGTGGAACCTGAGGACACAGGGGAAGCTTAATGAATACTTTTCGTCAGTATTCACATTAGAAAAGGACAATGTTAGCGAGAATACAGAGATACAGGCTCCAAGATTAGATAGAATTGAGGTTGACAAAGAGGAGGTTTTAGCAATTTTGGAAGATCTGAAAATAGACAAGACCCTGGGGCCGGATGGGATTTATCCTCAGATTCTCTGGGAAGCCAGGGAGGAGATTGCAAAGCCTTTGGCTTCGATCTTTATGTCCTCATTGTTGACAAGACTAGTGCTGGAGGACTGGAGGATAGCAAATGTTGTTTCCTTGTTTAAGAAGGGAAGTCGGGACAACCCTGGTAATTATACGCCAGTGAGCCTTACTTCGGTTGTGGGTAAGGTGTTGGAAAAGGTTATAATAGTCAGGATATATAATCATCTGGAAAGGAATTATTTGATTCGGGATAGTCAACACGGTTTTGTGAAGGGTAGGTTGTGCCTCGCTAACCTTATTGAGTCCTCCAAGAAGGTGACAAAACAGGTAGATGAAGGTAAGGTGGTTGATGTGGTGCATATGGACTTCAGTAAGGCATTTGAAAAGGTTCCACACGGTAGGCTATTGCACAAATTGAAGGTGGTTTAGCAGTTTGGATCAGAAATTGGCTAACTGAAAGAAGACAGAGGGTGATGGTTGATGGGAAATGTTCATCCTGGACCTCAGATACCAGTGGTGTGCCGCAAAGGTCTGTTTTGGAGCCACTGCTGTTTGTAATTTTTATAAATGATCTGGAGGTGGGCGTAGAAGGATGGGTTAGTAAATTTGCAGATGGCACTAAGGTAGGCAGAGTTGTGGATAGTGCAAACGATGTTGTGGGTTACAGGGGGATACAGATAAGATGCAGAGCTGGGCTGAGAAGTGGCAAATGGAGTTTAATACGGAAAAGTGTGAGGCAGTTCACTTCGGAAGAAGTAACAGGAATGCAGAGTACTGGGCTAATGGTAAAATTCTTGGCAGTGTAGATGAACAGAGAGATCTCGGTGTCCAGGTGCATAAATTCCTGAACGTTGCCACCCAGGTTGATAGGGTTACTTAGAAAGCATATGATGTGTTGCCATTTATTGGTAGGGGGATTGAGTTTTGGAGCCACAAGGTCATGCTTCAGTTGTACAAGACAGTTGTAAGGCCGCATCTGGAGTATTGCATACAGTTCTGGTCACCACATTATAGGAAGGATGTGGAAGCGTTGGGAAGGGTTCAGAGGAGATTTACTAGGATCTTGCCTGGTATGGAAGGAAGGTCTTACGAGGAAAGGCCAAAGGAACTGAGGCTGTTTTCGTTGGAGAGAAGAAGGTTGAGGAATGACTTAATCAAGACGTATAATATAATCAGAGGGTTAGATTGAGTGGACAGTGAGAGCCTTTAATCTCAGATAGCTTTAAATTGAGGGGTGATAGATTTAGGACAGATACCAGAGGTGGCTTCTTCACTCAGGGAGTAAAAGGGGCATGGTATGGCTTGTCTACAACAGTAGTACACTTGCTGATGTTAAGGGCACTTAAACGGGCATTGGACATACATATGGATAATAATGAAATGGTGTAGGTTAGATGGGCATCAGATTAATTTCACAGGTCGGCACAACATTGAGGGCTGAAGGGCCTGTACTGTGCTGTAATGTTCTATGTTCTATGTTCTGTGTTCTGATTTCTGTGTTCTGTGTTCTATGTTCTATAGTTAACATTTCGAGTCCAGTGACCCTTCTTCAGAACTGTTCTGTTCCAAGGATCTGGGTTTGAATCCCACCAAAGCAGCTGGTGCAATTTGAATGCAAAATAAAACAGGAATCTGGAATTAAGAGTTTAATGTTAATCCAGAGACTCAGATAATGTTCTGGGGACTGAGGTTCAAAATGGTAAGATTTCGATTTAAAATAAATCTGGAATTAAGAGTCTAATGATGACCATGAATCCATTGTCAAACGTTGGAAAAACCCATCTGGTCCACTAATGCCCTTTAGGGAAGGAATCTGCCTTCCTTATCGGGTCTGGGCCTACATGTGACTCCAGACCCACAGCGATACAGTTGACTCTTAAGTGCCCCTCTGCGCAATTAGGGATAGGCAGTAAATTCTGGCTTGGTCAATGACGTCCATATCTTGTGAATGAATGCTAAAAAATATCATTGAATTTAAATTCCACAACAAGATTCGAACTCACATCCTTAGCAGAATTAGTTAGGCCTCTGGATTAATAGGCCGAAGGTAATGCTGGTCTACAGCTCACTGACCAGGTCTATCCCAGTAAAGGGTCTTGGGTATCAGATATCTTGAGGCTGAGAAACAGTGGCGTCTGCAATTCATCTGTGGCCAATTGTTTAGTCAGCACCTGGAGGAAATGAGGGAAGAGAAACACCTCCGAGAAAAGGTGTCTCGACTTGTCTGAAGCTCTCTTCAAAGAGAAAAATAAACTGCTTTATATAAACAGTCGATTTCCTATAACACCCTTTCTTTCCTCCTGAGTTATCCTGCCCTCCTCCGCCAGGACATACCACTCCAGTCTCATACTGTCAGCTGCTTCAAACTGCCTGTGTGCACCTGCCTGTGAGGACTTGCATTTATGTGGCGCCTACAACATGGTTTTATAACTTCCTAAGATGCTTTGCAAGAGTGTTACCAATACCAATCGCAGAAACGGATTAGATTAGACTCCCTACAGTATGGAAACAGGCCCTTCGGCCCAACAAGTCCACACTGACCCTCCGAAGAGTAACCCACCCAGACCCATTCCCCTATCTTATATTTACCCCTGACTAATGCGCCTAACACTGTGGTCAATTTAGCATGGTCAATCCACCCTAACCTGCACATCGTTGGATTGTGGAAGGAAACCGGAGCACCCAGAGGAAACCCACGCAGACATGGGGAGAATGTGCAAACTCCACACAGACAGTCGCCCGAGGCAAGAATCGAACCTGGGTCCCTGGTGCTGCGAGGCAGCAGTACTACCACTGAGCCACTGTGCTGCCCTAAACCTATGGTCAGGGCTTCCCAACACAAAACATCGAGTCCAAGAAGTAGATTTTGAGGAATGTCTTAAAGAGGAGATAGAGAGAGAAAGAGATTTAGGAAGGGAATACTGGAGCAAAGAGCCCAGTAAAGGCATGGTCGCCAAAGGTTTAATATCAGGTATGTGCAAGAGCCCTAGATTGGAGAAAGGCAGAGTGATCCTTCAGGATTAACTTTTACAATAAGACACGCTATCATGGCGGTTTTAGTGATCTCCAGTTCGGTTACTTAGAGTCACGGAGTCATAGAGATGTACAGCATGGAAACAGACCCTTCGGTCCAACCTGTCCATGCCGACCAGATATCCTAACCCAAATGAGCTGCCAAAGGAAGTGGTGGAGGCTGGTACAATTGCAGCATTTAAGAGGCATTTGGATGGGTATATGAATAGGAAGGGTGTGGAGGGATATCGGCTGGGTGCTGGCAGGTGGGACTAGATTGGGTTGGGATATCTGATCGGCATGGACAGGTTGGACCGAAGGGTCTGTTTCCATGCTGTACATCTCTATGACTCTAAGCTAGTCCCACCTGCCAGCACCCGGCCCATATCCCTCCAAACCCTTCCTATTCATATACCCATCCAGATGCCTTTTAAATGTTGTAATTGTACCAGCCTCCACCACTTCCTCTGGCAGCTCATTCCATACACGCACCACCCTCTGCGTGAAAAAGTTGCCCCTTAGGTCTCTTTTATATCTTTCCCCTCTTACCCTAAACCTATGCCCTCTAGTTCTGGACTCCCCGACCCCAGGGAAAAGACTTTGTCTATTTATCCTATCCATGCCCCTCATGATTTTGTAAACCTCTGTAAGGTCACCCCTCAGCCTGCGACGCTCCAGGGAAAATGAAAGTCCAACGTTTTTTATTGCATGGGTTGATATGTCACGGTGAGTTTACGTTCAAGACAGGCTGGTCCTAGAGAATGCAAAGTCAAATCTATCTTCAGGCCCAGACTTCCCAGGTGGCACAGTGGTTAGCACTGCTGTCTCACAGCATCAGGGACCTGAGTTCGATTCCAGTCTTGGGTGAATGTCTGTGTGGAGTTTGCACGTTCTCTCCGTGTCTGCGTGGGTTTGCTCTGGTTTCCTCCCGCAGTCTAAAGATATGTAGGATAGGGTGGATTGGCCATACTAAATTGCCCCATAGTGTGCAGTGAGGGTAGATTGGCTATGCCCATAGTGTCCAGGGATGTATGGATTAAGGTGGATTGGACATGCTGAGTGCCCCATAGCGTCCAGGGATGTGCAGGATAGCTGGATTAGCCATGGGAAATGAGGCTACAGTGATAGTGGTGGAATGTTCTTTGGAGGGTCATTCTGGACTCAATGGGCTGAATAGCCTGCTTCCACACTGTGGTTCCTAGGATTGATGATCACCCATTATCTGTCCTGGTCCTCCCATGTTGAACCACAGTTAAAAAAAAGCACAACAATGTCTCTACTTTCTCTGGGGCTAAGGAAATTCAGCATGTCCACATGGACTCTTACCAATTTTGTTTTAGTGCAACACAGAAAGCATTCTATCCAGATGCATCATGGCTTGGTTCAACAACTACTCTGCCCAGGACCATAAGAAACCGCAGAGAGTCCATCACACAAATCAACCTTCCACACCACTGACTCCATCTACACATCCCACTGCCTCGGGAAGGCAGCCAACCTCATCCAGGACCCCTCCTATTACAGTTATAATCTTCTAATCTCTTCCATCAGGCAGAAGATACCACCTGACGCCTGGAGGAAGAACGCCTCACCTTCCTCCTCGGGATCCTCCAACCCCAGGGCATCAATGTGGGTTTCACCAGTTTCCTCATTTCCCCTCCCCCCACCTTACCCCAGATCCAACCTGCCAGCTCAGCACCCCCCCCCCATGACCTATCCCACCCGTCCATCTTCCTTCCCACCTATCCACTCCACCCTCCCCTCCGACCTATCACCTTTACCCTTACCTCCAGCCACCCGTCACACTCTCAGCTTGATACGTGGCAGAGTGAGCTGTCTGGGCTAGTGAGGATGGTTCAGTGAGTCAGCAAGGCTTGTTGAAATAGAGTGTGTTCTGTCAGATATTACAAGGCATCGGTGTCAGGGAGACAGAGACAGCGGCGAGCAGTTTTATTGCAGGTCATCACAGAACTTTGGGTTCCCAAAGTTGATGAAGGAGGGATCTTCACGCTACCAACTGTAGATCCAAAGTTGAGTAAAGATTGCAGCCAGTTAGAAACTCTGTATCACACAGAAACTGGAGACCTGGCCTTTCTAAATAATACCACCCACCTCCTACATCCCTTCCGGCCAGTGCTCCCGACTCACAACACAGTCACTAGTATTAACACACTCTAGTATACCTCAGCCCCCACTGTAATGCTCTCATATCCTCCATAGACCTCACTGCAACACTCTGATGTACCCTATATCCCACACTGTAACACTCTGATATACCCCACACTGTGACACTCTGATATACCCCTCACTGTAACACTCTGATATATCCCACACTGTAACACTCTGATATACCCCACACTGTAACACTCTGATATACCCCACACTGTGACACTCTGATATAAGCCTCACTGTAACACTGATATACCCCACACTGTGACACTCTGATATACCCCTCACTGTAACACTCTGATATATCCCACACTGTAACACTCTGATATACCCCACACTGTGACACTCTGATATACCCCTCACTGTAACACTCTGATATACCCCACACTGTGACACTCTGATATAAGCCTCACTGTAACACTGATATACCCCACACTGTAACACTGATATACCCCACACTGTGACACTCTGATATACCCCTCACTGTAACACTCTGATATATCCCACACTGTAACACTCTGATATACCCCACAGTGTGACACTCTGATATACCCCTCACTGTAACACTCTGATATACCCCACACTGTGACACTCTGATATAAGCCTCACTGTAACACTGATATACCCCACACTGTGACACTCTGATATACCCCACACTGTAACACTCTGATATATCCCACACTGTAACACTCTGATATACCCCACACTGTGACACTCTGATATAAGCCTCACTGTAACACTGATATACCCCTCACTGTAACACTGATATACCACTCACTGTAACACTGATATACCCCACACTGTAACACCGATATACCCCTCACTGTAACACTGATATACCCCACACTGTAACACTGATATACCCCACACTGTAACACTGATATACCCCACACTGTAACACCGATATACCCCTCACTGTAACACTGATATACCCCACACTGTAACACTGATATACCCCACACTGTAACACCGATATACCCCTCACTGTAACACTGATATACCCCACACTGTAACACTGATATACCCCACACTGTAACACCGATATACCCCTCACTGTAACACCGATACACCCCACACTGTAACACTGATATACCCCTCACTGTAACACTAATATACCCCTCACTGTAACACTGATATACCCCTCACTGTAACACTGATATACCCCACACTGTGATACTCTGATATACCCCACACTGTAACACTGATATACCCCTCACTGTAACACTGATATACCCCTCACTGTAACACTCTGATATCCCCCACACTGTAACACCGATATACCCCTCACTGTAACACTGATATACCCCACACTGTGATACTCTGATATACCCCTCACTGTAACACTCTGATATATCCCACACTGTAACACTCTGATATACCCCTCACTGTAACACTGATATACCCCTCACTGTAACACTGATATACCCCACACTGTGATACTCTGATATACCCCACACTGTAACACTGATATACCCCTCACTGTAACACTGATATACCCCACACTGTAACACTCTGATATACCCCACACTGTAACACTGATACACCCCACACTGTAACACTGATATACCCCTCACTGTAACACTGATATACCCCTCACTGTAACACTCTGATATCCCCCTCACTGTAACACTCTGATATACCCCACACTGTAACACTGATACACCCCACACTGTAACACTGATACACCCCACACTGTAACACTGATACACCCCACACTGTAACACTGATACACCCCTCACTGTAACACTGATACACCCCTCACTGTAACACTGATATCCCCCTCACTGTGATACTCTGATATACCCCTCACTATAACACTCTGATATATCCCACACTGTAACACTCTGATATACCCCACACTGTAACACTCTGATATACCCCTCACTGTAACACTCTGATATACCCCTCACTGTAACACCGATACACCCCTCACTGTAACACTGATACACCCCACACTGTAACACTGATACACCCCTCACTGTAACACTCTGATATACCCCTCACTGTAACACTCTGATATACCCCTCACTGTAACACCGATACACCCCTCACTGTAACACTGATATACCCCACACTGTAACACCGATATACCCCTCACTGTAACACTCTGATATACCCCTCACTGTAACACTGATATACCCCACACTGTAACACCGATATACCCTACACTGTAACACCGATACACCCCTCACTGTAACACTGATATACCCCACACTGTAACACCGATATACCCCACACTGTAACACTCTGATATACCCCTCACTGTAACACTCTGATATACCCCTCACTGTAACACCGATATACCCCACACTGTAACACCGATACACCCCTCACTGTAACACCGATATACCCCTCACTGTAACACCGATATACCCCACACTGTAACACCGATACACCCCTCACTGTAACACTGATATACCCCACACTGTAACACCGATATACCCCACACTGTAACACTGATATACCCCACACTGTGACACTCTGATATAAGCCTCACTGTAACACTTATATACCCCACACTGTGAAACTCTGACATCCCCCACACTGTAACACTGATATACCCCACACTGTAACACTGATATACCCCTCACTGTAACAGTGATATACCCCACACTGTAACACTGATATACCCCTCACTGTAACACTTATATACCCCACACTGTAACACTCTGATATACCCCACACTGTAAAACTCTGATATACCCCTCACTGTAACACTGATATACCCCACATTGTAACACTGACATAGCCCACACTGTAACACTGACATACCCCACACTGTAACACTCTGATATACCCCTCACTGTAACACTCTGATATACCCCTCACTGTAACACTGATACACCCCACACTGTAACACTGATACACCCCTCACTGTAACACTCTGATATACCCCTCACTGTAACACTCTGATATACCCCTCACTGTAACACTGATACACCCCACACTGTAACACTGATACACCCCTCACTGTAACACTCTGATATACCCCACGCTGTAACACTCTGATATACCACTCACTATAAAACTGACATACCTCACACTGTAACACTCTGATATACCCCTCACTGTAACACTGATATACCCCACACTGTAACACTGATATACCCCACACTGTAACACTGATATACCCCTCACTGTAACACCGATACACCCCTCACTGTAACACTGATATACCCCTCACTGTAACACTCTGATATACCCCTCACTGTAACACTCTGATATACCCCTCACTGTAACACCGATACACCCCTCACTGTAACACTGATACACCCCACACTGTAACACTGATACACCCCTCACTGTAACACTCTGATATACCCCTCACTGTAACACTCTGATATACCCCTCACTGTAACACCGATACACCCCTCACTGTAACACTGATATACCCCACACTGTAACACCGATATACCCCTCACTGTAACACTCTGATATACCCCTCACTGTAACACTGATATACCCCACACTGTAACACCGATATACCCCACACTGTAACACCGATACACCCCTCACTGTAACACTGATATACCCCACACTGTAACACCGATATACCCCACACTGTAACACTCTGATATACCCCTCACTGTAACACTCTGATATACCCCTCACTGTAACACCGATATACCCCACACTGTAACACCGATACACCCCTCACTGTAACACCGATATACCCCTCACTGTAACACCGATATACCCCACACTGTAACACCGATACACCCCTCACTGTAACACTGATATACCCCACACTGTAACACCGATATACCCCACACTGTAACACTGATACACCCCACACTGTAACACTGATATACCCCACACTGTACACTGATACACCCCACACTGTAACACTGATATACCCCACACTGTAACACCGATATACCCCTCACTGTAACACTGATACACCCCTCACTGTAACACTGATACACCCCTCACTGTAACACTCTGATATACCCCTCACTGTAACACCGATACACCCCACACTGTAACACTGATATACCCCTCACTGTAACACTCTGATATACCCCTCACTGTAACACCGATACACCCCTCACCGTAACACCGATACACCCCTCACTGTAACACTGATACACCCCACACTGTAACACTGATACACCCCACACTGTAACACTGATACACCCCTCACTGTAACACTGATACACCCCTCACTGTAACACTCTGATATACCCCTCACTGTAACACTGATACACCCCACACTGTAACACTGATACACCCCTCACTGTAACACTCTGATATACCCCTCACTGTAACACTCTGATATACCCCTCACTGTAACACTGATACACCCCACACTGTAACACTGATACACCCCTCACTGTAACACTCTGATATACCCCTCACTGTAACACTGATACACCCCACACTGTAACACTGATACACCCCACACTGTAACACTGATACACCCCTCACTGTAACACTGATACACCCCTCACTGTAACACTCTGATATACCCCTCACTGTAACACTCTGATATACCCCTCACTGTAACACTGATACACCCCACACTGTAACACTGATACACCCCTCACTGTAACACTCTGATATACCCCTCACTGTAACACTGATACACCCCACACTGTAACACTGATACACCCCTCACTGTAACACTGATACACCCCACACTGTAACACTGATACACTCCTCACTGTAACACTGATACACCCCACACTGTAACACTGATACACCCCACACTGTAACACTGATACACCCCTCACTGTAACACTGATACACCCCACACTGTAACACTGATACACCCCTCACTGTAACACTGATATACCCCACACTGTAACGCTGCTGCACTCCTCACTCTAACACATCTCTAATCTTTATTCTGTACATAGATAATGTTTTAGAGTGTCAACTCTGTTCTCAATGGTAGCTGTCTACGTAACCAAGAGTGTGTTAGTGACACTGACCCTGTCAGGGTTGTGTTTGCACAGCCAAACTTTGCCAAGGTCACTGAGAACCTGCAGCTGTTTAAAGTAACTCGGCTGTTGTTTTTGAGATGTTTACAGTGAGTCAGACTAAGAGAGCACATTTCTTCATCTCTTCCATTCTGTACTTTGAACATAGAAGCAAAGACTCAGACATGATGACGCTTCACTGAAACATCAGCACTTTGTATCTCCCAGATGATGAAAACAAAGGTATGTTCATTTATATAGCACCTATCCTGGCCCAAGGATGCTTCAAAATGCTTTTAAACTCTGAAAGTGGCACCATTATTAAATATGGGTTTGGAGATTACAAAGCGAAATCCACAACCATTAATGTGAGAATGGGCAGATCATCGGGTTTAGAAATATTGATTGAATTATGAATACCAGGGATCAGGCAGAATTTTATTGCTTTGCTTCGAAACAGCGTCATGGAATCGTTTAGATCCACCTGAGGGGGTCAGGCAGAGGTCACGGCAAACTCTCACTGAAATAACAACAGCTCTCTCAGTGAGAAACATCGAAACCCCTGTCCTGGGAGGGTTTGAAGGGGACAGTGTAGAGGGAGCTTTACTCTGTATCTAACCCTGTGCAGTCCCTGTCCTGGGAGTGTTTGATGGGGGACAGTGTAGAGGGAGCTTTACTCTGTATCAAACCCCGTGCTATCCCTGTCCTGGGAGTGTTTGAAGGGGACAGTGTAGAGGAAGCTTTACTCTGTATCTAACCCCGTGCTGACCCTGTCCTGAGAGGGTTTGAAGGGGACAATGTAGAGAGAGCTTTACTCTCATTTTGAAAGAGTAGAGGAACCTTTACTCTGTATCTAACCCTGTGCTGACCCTGTCCTGGAGCTATTTGATGAGGGGCAGTGTAGAGAGAGCTTTACTCTCATTTTGAAAGAGTAGCGGAACTTTACTCAATATTTAACCCCGTGCTGACCCTGTCCTGGGACTGGTTGATTGAAACAATGTAAAGGAACCGTTACTTTCAGTTTAAAAGAGTTGAGAGAGCAGTATTCTGCATCTAATCCTGTGCTGGACATATTTTCGGATCTCTTACTCATCTGCAGATGGTGATCGTAGGATGTTTTAGTCTCCTTTACCCAGAGAGAGTAGAGGGGACTTCTGTCTAACCGAATCAAAAAATTATCACATTTGACACTGCAGTACTCCGTCAGTGTTGCGCTGTGTGGGAGATCGGCCTGGACATTGGGTCTCAGTGTCTGGAGTGGGACACAAAGTTGTGGTTGGGTCGAAGGGTCTACTCTGTGGTTCAGGAAGAAGTCTCACTCTGCATCTCAATCAGACCCACAAAACATTTCAACAAGTTCAGAATTGGTATTGAGAGAGCCCAGTATTGTTGGCTGGCAGATTGAATGCGACACAATTTCCGGAATCTTCTGTCCCAGCACTTGCAGTTGTATTTAATTTATTTTTCACCTGAACCTGTTCTGGGAGGGGGAATGTTGCTGGGTGAACATTTACAGAGGTTGAAGAGTGTTAACCTCTAACCTCTGATGGTGCTTAAATTGACAAACAACACAAAGAAAATCAAAGAAAATTTGAGGATGTTTTCCTGAATGACCTGCAGGTTAAGGGATGGGTTGACAGATCTCTGGTCTGAATGTGAGATCAATGATCCCGCACCACCCCTCACCCTTCCCTCTCTCCATCCCCAGACTCAGACTCTGACGTTAGGCCTGAAACACGGCCTATTTTAATCAGACCAGCCAAACTTCCCTTATCTCGGGGTCAAGGAGAGTATGGCTTATCTTTCCACTATCTCACACTCTTGCGGAACTTTAACCTCCCCTTTGGAACCTTCCGGAACGACTGATCCCCCACTACCCCCCCTGCCCTCAAAAAGATGACTTTGTTTTTAATCCCTGGGAGAGCCTTTCAAAGGCCCTTCTTCTTATCTCCGGGCCTCAAAGTTCAGGGGCCTATGGAGATACATCGCTCACAGCCTCAGCTTTAATAGGGCACCTCACAGGGTCAGCAAAGTGTGCATTTGCACGGCACCTTTCATGTCACAAACCTTCCCGAGAGACCACATTTTAAATTCGGTTGATGGAATGCGACCATCGCTGGCTGGGCCCAGCATATAAAAAAAAGCCTCATTCCCGATGAAGGACTTTTGCCCGAAATGTCGATTTTCCTGCTCCTCGGATGCTGCCAGACCTGCTGTTCTTTTCCAGCACTCTAACCTTGAATATATTCCCCATCCCCTAATTACCCAGAGGACAGTTAAGAGGCAGCCCCAAGGACTTGCAGTCACACATAACAGTGAGGGTGACACAGTGGTTAGCACTACTCCCTCACAGCACCAGGGACCTGGGTTCGATTCCAGCCTTGGGCGACAGTCTGTGTGGAGTTTGCACATTCTCCCCATGTCTGCGTGGGTTTCCTCTGGCTTCCTCCCACAAAGATGTGCAGGTTTAGTGTGAATTAACCATTTTCAACTGCCCCAAAGTGTCCAAGTATGTGCTGTCTAAATGGGTTAGCCATGGGGAAATGTGGGGGCTAAAGGGATAGGATGAGGGTCTGGTGTTTGGAGAATCAATGGGCCAAATGTCCTCTCTCTCCGCACGGTAAGGATTCTATGCACAGTGACTCAGGTATCAAGGGGCAGACAGACTGGCTTTGGGGATAGTGTTCACTGAAACATTCAGACCCTGTTCAGTCCAGCCATCAGCTCATTGGCCTACATTGGTACCCAGTCCAACAAGCTCGCCATTTTAAGAACTCAGCGACCCCCCTCTCCCACCTCAGCAAGCTCCCGTGACCTTGATCTCAACCACTCTGTCCATGGCAGATATGCCCGCTGACCATCCCCGCGCCACCCTGGGCCACCAGGTCTGAAACGCCACCCACAGTTACATTAAGGTGAGGTGTAAGTTGAATCTGAGGAACAATGTTTTTTCACCCAGAGGTTGGGAGAAATATGGAACGTGCTGCGTGAGAAGATGGTGGAGGGAATTCCAGGATCCTGAGCCAGAGACACTGAGGGAACAGCAATATATTTCCAAGTCAGGATGGTGAGTGGAGGGGATCTTGCAGGGGCTGGTGTTCCCATGTACCTGTTGCCCTTGTCCTTCCAGATGGATGTGGTTGTGGGTTTGTACATCAAAACGTATTAATGTTCTCTTTCCCTGGTTTTACCTCGGGGGACATTAATGAAGAGAAGCAAAGGGTGATCACCCTGTAGTTGGCTGTACCAGGCACCATCAAAGGATTCAGTCTACATTGGGATCTTGCTGTGCACAGATTGGCTACTTCGCTTCTAACAATTGAAATCACAGAATAACTTCAACATGCAAAGGCTGATTGTATGGGTGTAGGGGTCTGTGTGTCAGCACATGTGTGTATATGTCTGTGTGTGTGCACGTGTGTGTGTCAGTGTGTGAGTATATTTTTCAGTGCACATGTGTGTCAGTGTGTGTCTGTGTGTGTCTATGTCTGTCTGTGTGTCACTGTGTGTGTCTGTCAGTGTATGCATGTATCTGTGGGTATGTTTCAGTGCGTGTGTGTCAGCATGTGTCTGTCAGTGAGTGTGTGCATGTGTGTGTGCGTGCAGTGGGGAGGTGTGGTAGTCAGGCTGTAATTGTTCCTTTAAATGGTAGGCCCGAGCAGGATGGATGCTGCCTGGGAAACTATCCCACACTCTGAGTCAGACTGTGAGAAAGCGAGCCAGTGAGTGTTCAGTGCTTTGTGGGGCTGATTTAGTGGCATTGTTTCGACCCCAGCACTACTTAGGCTCCTGAACAAAGCCAGGTTTCGATGGGCATTGACTGCTTTTGATCATCGAAGCTGGGAAAAGAGAGATGTAGACTGCTTTGGACCAGGGAAGGGGATGTAACACAAAGTGACCTCTGCAGGAACTGCTTTGTAGTTTCCTCTTTTATTGCCTTTGTGTTAGTGCAGCCCACCATTCACTTCACTTCACTCTCACCCATCGTCCAGCCATTGTCTGCCTCCTGATGCTTGTGGGAGTTCAAAGAACTTGCATTTTTATAGCACCTCGCACAGCCTCAGGAGTGCTTCATGGCCAGTGAAATATTTTCTGAAGCGCAGTCACAGACATGTGGCACAGTGGGTAAGGTCCCTGCCATTGGACTGGATCATCAAATCATAGAATCCCTGCAGTGTATGGAAGCAGGCCATTCGGCCCATCAAGTCCACAAAGACCCTCCGAAGGGCATCCCACCAAATCCGTCCCTGTAACCCTGCATGTCCTATGGCTAACCCAACCGGTCTGCACATCCCTGGACACCAAGGGGCAACTGAGCATGGCCAATATAATTCAAGGGCAATTAGGGACGTGCTGTCCAGCAATTGAGTGAAAAACATTGGACGGGGCTGCTCTCTGACAAACAGTGTCATCACTGCCCAGGAGCCTGGAGTTCATTGTCTCACCTCTGACTGAACGGCACTCCCTCAGTGCTGTGTCACATGGAGACTGATCACTGAATTCCCTTGTATATCAGGAGGGCTGATCCCACAGGCTCTATAAATTTAATATTACATTCCATGACACTGCATTCCTGTGCCTATAAATTCTGTGTCTTATGATCCTGCTCCACAACCACCTGATGAAGGAGCAGCGCTCCAAAAGCTAGTGCTTCCAAATGAACCTGATGGACTATAACCTGGTGCTGTGTGATTTTTACCTTTGGAAATTGACTGTTTTCGGAGCCTCCCGCGAAATAAAGGTGTTTTCTACTCACGTGAGGAGAACCAGTTACATTCCTTTCAAGGCAACGAGGGGGGGGGGGTCTCAGATCTTAACAGCCCCTCGTTATACTTCAGCAGAAAGACCTTGCTCAGGGGGTGGGGGTGTCTTACCCCACTGCAGCTTGGCAGCAGCTGTCCCTAGATTTAGTGCATCCCTCATCTCTCAGCAGCTGGTCAACACATTTGTGAGGCCACTTCTGGAGTACTGCTTGTGGTGGCATGCTGGCTCAGTGGTTAGCACTGCTGCCTCACAGTGCCAGGGACTCCGGTTCGATCCCTGCCTCGGGCGACTGTCTGTGTCAAGTTTGCGCATTCTCCCTGTGTCTGCGTGGGTTTCCTCCCAAAGATGTGTAGGTTAGGGCCACACTAAATTGCCCATAGTGTTCAAAGATGTGTAGGTTAGATGCATTAGTCAGGGGTACATGTAGGATAATAGGGTAGGGGAATGGGTCTGGGTGGGATACTCTGTGTAGGGTCGGTTGGACTTGTTGGGCTGAAGGGCCTGTTTCCACACTGTAGGGATTCTATGATTACTTTGTATAGTCCTGGTCACCCTGCTACAAGGATGATGTTATTAAACTGGAAATGGTGCAGAAAGGATTTACCAGGATGTTACCGAGACTGGAGGCTATAGGGAGAGGCTGAATAGGCTGGGAGTTTTTTTTCCCTGGAGGCTGAGGGGTGACCTTAAAGAGATTTATAAAATAATAAATTTTATTAATAATAATAAAAGGGGCGTGGAAAGGGTGAATAGCCGATAGATGGCAGGTCACCTTCCCTGGAGGGGAACAGCGTACCAGATGGGGTGTTTACAATTTGTGATCGCTTCGTGTCTCTGTTACTAAAGCGAGATTTCTTTTTGCAGCATCTTGCTATATACTGAATGAGATGGGCCGAGGAGTGGCATTTAATTTAGATAAATGTGAGGTGCTGCATTTTGGAAAGTCATATCAGAGCAAGACTTATCCACTTAATGGTAAGGTCCTGGGGAGTGTTGCTGAACAAAGAGATCTTGGAGTGCAGGTTCATAGCTCCCTGTAATTGGAGTCGCAGGTAGATAGGATAGTGAAGAAGGTGTTTGGTATGCTTTCCTTTATTGGTCAGAGTATTGAGTACAGGAGTTGGGAGGTCATGTTGTGGCTGTACAGGATGTTGGTGAGGCCACTGTTGGAATATTGCATTCAATTCTAGTCTTTTTACTTCAGGAAGGATGTTGTGAAACTTGAAAGGGTTCAGAAGAGATTTACAAAGGTGTTGCCAGGGTTGGTGGATTTGAGCTACAGGGAGAGGCTGAATAGGCTGGGGCTGTTTTCCCTGGAGCATCGGAGGCTGAGGGGTGACCTTATAGAGCTTTATAAAATCAAGAGGGTCATGGATAGGGTAAGTAGTCCTGACAAAGAGTTTCGACCCGAAACGTTGACTTTCCTGCTCATCGGATGCTGTCTGACCTGCTGGGCTCTTCCAGCACCATATCTGTTGAACAGCCAAGATCATTTTTACCAGGGTGGGGGAGTCCAAAACCAGAGGGCATAGGTTTAGGGTGAGAAGGGAAAGATATAAAAGGGACCTAAGGGGCAACCTTTTCACACAGAGGGTGGTACATGTATGGAATGAGCTGCCAGAGGAAATGGTGGAGGCTGGTACAATTGCAACATTTAAAAGGCATCTGGATGGGTACATAAATAGGAAGGGTTTAGAGGGGTGTGGGCCGGGTGCTGGCAAATGGGACCAGATTAGGTTAGGGTATCTGGTCAGCATGGGTGAGTTGGAACGAAGGGTCTGTTTCCATACTGTACAGCTCTATGACTCTACTCAGTGAACAGCAACTCTTCAGTGAGTGATTATTGTCTGTAAAATATTTTGGGGATGAATATGACAGTGAACTTCTTCCTTTCAAAACAGAAACAGCTGGAAGTTTCCTGCTCTGTGTCTCTCGGTAGTGGAAAATTCCACAGGAATTCCCAGCTGAGGAATAAACATTTGTATCCAAAGCAACTATTTCAATTGAGCAGTTAGCATACTCTCCCGGTTTATCCCTCATCTCGATTGCAGGGGCCATGTCCTCAATCTTCAGCAGCTCTGATATATCTTGGGTCGTGTCTTAAGGTGCCTTTGAGTTCAGAAAAGATTTACAAGGATGTTGCCAGGGTTGGAGGATTTGAGTTGTAGGGAGAGGCTGTTTTCCCCGGAACATCGGAGGCTGAGGGGTGACCTTACAGCGGTTTATAAAATCATTAGGGCCATGGATAGGGTAAATAGACAAGTTCTTTTCCCTGGGGTCGGGGAATCCAGAACTAGAGGGCATAAGTTTAGGGTGAGAGGGGAAAGATATAAAAGGGACCTAAGGGGCAACATTTTCACACAGAGGGTGGTACGTGTATGGAATGAGCTGCCAGAGGAAGTGGTGGAGGCTGGTACAATTACAACATTTTGGTTAGAATAGATTAGAGTAGATTCCTTACAGTATGG
The DNA here is from genome assembly GCF_047496795.1 of Chiloscyllium punctatum. Taxonomy (NCBI): domain Eukaryota; kingdom Metazoa; phylum Chordata; class Chondrichthyes; order Orectolobiformes; family Hemiscylliidae; genus Chiloscyllium; species Chiloscyllium punctatum. Next base: position 70,575,004 of record NC_092767.1, read on the forward strand.
AAACTGGCCCTTCGGCCCAACAAGTCCACACTGACCCTTCGAAGAGTAACCCGCCTAGACCCATTTCTCTACCCTATATTTATCCCTAATGCGCCTAACACTACGGGCAATTTAGCATGGCCAATCCACTCTAACCTGCACACCTTCGGACTGTGGGAGGAAACCGGAGCACCCGGAGGAAACCCACACAGCAAGCTGCTGAATTCAAGGGGCAATTAGGGATGGGCGATACTCCTGTGAAAGAACGAAGAGGACTCCCTGAAACCCTACCGCGTTTACGACTCTATGGGTTAACGTGGGCGGACATTTTGGTTGGCATGGATCAGTTTGGGGCCAAAGGACCCATGTGGTAGGACTGTGTGACTCGATGGTCCCCTCGAGAACCCTGCTTCGGTGTTTGGTAACAGGTGCACCTCAGGATGTTAAGGGTGCTATGCGAATGCAAGCTGTTGCGAAAGCAGCTAGGCTTCACAGAGAGGTGAGCAGGTATGTCGGGATAGCTCAGGATCGAACAGGCACAGCCTGAGAACGAAGAGATTTGCAAACTGAAGCTCAACTGTAAACAAGGTGGAAGTCAGCTGCCAGGGGATTAAAAGTGCACTGCAAACTCGGAAAATACTTTGTTCCCCACAATCGATTTCTGCACCTGACACCCGGGGGTCATGGTTTTGGTTTGGGTCACTCGGAAGGGATACCACGGTACCGTCTCTGAGGCAGAGATGCCCCGTAGGAGAGAGTGAGGATTCTGCAAATGCTGGAGGTCAGAGTCGAGACTGTGGTGCTGGAAAAGCACAGCCGGTCAGGCAGCATCCGAGGAGCAGAAGAATCGACGTTTCAGGCCAGAGCCCTTCATCAGGAATTCTTATGCCCGAAATATCGATTCTCCTGCTCCTCGGATGCTGCCTGACCAGCTGTGCTGTGTGGTCTGACACTGACAATGACTGGAGCAGGAACGAGTGGTGGAGTGGTGGAGGCTGGCACAATTGCAACATATGAAAGACTCCTAGATGGGTATTTGAATAGGAAGGGTTTGGAGGGATGTAGGCCGGGCGCTGGCAGGTGGGACTAGATTGGGTTGGGATATCTGGTCGGCATGGACGGGTTGGACCGAAGGGTCTGTTTCCATACTGTACATCTCTATGACTCTAAGGGAGTCGGGACGTCATGTTGAGATTGTACAGGACATTGGTGAGGCCTCTTCTGCAGTACTGTGAAACTGTTCTTGTTGCCCTGTTATAGGAAGGATATTACTAAATTGGAGAGGGTTCAGAAGAGATTTACCAGGATGTTGCCGGGAATGGAGGGTTTGAGTTATTAAAATAGACCGGATAGGCTGGGACTTTTTCACTGGAGCGCAGGAGGTTATGGGGTGACTTCATAGAGGTTTATAAAATCATGAGGGGCTTAGATAAGATGAGTGACAAGGGTCTTTTTCCTAGGGTTGGGGGAGTTCAAAACTAGGGGGCACACCTTTAAGATGAGAGGCAAGAGATTTAAAAAAGACATGAGGGGCAATTCTTTTACACAGAGGATGGTTTGCGTGTGGAATGAACTTCCCAAGGAAGTGGGTGGATGTGGCTATTGTTGCAACGTTTAAGAGACATTTGGATAAGATCATGAATGGAAAAGTTTGGACCAGGAGCAGGCAGGTGGGACTAGTTTAGTTTGGGAACATGATTGCTGTGGTGTGATTGGACCAAAGGGTCTGTTTGCATCCTGTATGACGCTAAGTCTGCTCACCCATTCGGGTATTAGCTGCCTCAGGCAACAGCTTTATCCTTGGCCACTTTTCCATGGGTTATGTGGCTACAAAACCAGAAAGTGCTGGAGAAACTCAGCAGGTCTGGCAGCATCTGTGAAGAGAGAAAGCAGAGTTAACATTTCTTTGGAATGTTCTGGAGAAGGGTCGCTGGAATGCTAACTCTGCTTTCTCTCTCCACAGAAGCTGCCAGACCTGCTGAGTTTCTCCAGCAATTTCTGCTCTTGTTCCTGATTTCCAGCGTCCTCAGTCCTGCTGTGTTTACGGATTGTGTGTGGCCGTGACCACGTGGCTGCCTGTGGAATCTTGCTGTGCGCGCATTGCTGCTTTGTTTCTGACAAGCGCGACGGCCTCTGCACTTCAGAAGGATAAGAGCACTGCCATTGGCTCAGAAGCGCTTTGAGAGAAAATGCAACAGTCACAAAGGGCGCTACATAAATGCAAGTTTATCCAACAGCTATTGAGGCAGGCCCATTGGGTGTTTGTTGAATCGTTCACTCCTCCAACCGTCTTTCATCAGAAGTGATTTCCAAATAAACTTGTAATTTAATCAGAATCGCTGCAAGCTACAGTTTAATAACAATGCTTTCATTCTGACCGACAAAGTGTTGAGCGCTTCTGTTGAGGGGCAGCTGTGGCTCTGACAAAGTTAAGGAAGGACCTTCATTTATATAGCCACCGAAAGCTTTTTAGGTGAGACAAGAACCTGGGGGACACATTCAAAGTTAGGGTAGAGGAGGAAGCGTTGGATATACGTGCCTTTATTGGTCAGTGCATTGAGTATAGGGGTTGGGAGGTCATGTTGCGGCTGTACAGGGCAATAGTTAGGCCACTTTTGGAATACTGCATGCAATTCTGGGCTCTCTGCTATAGGAAGGATGTTGTGAAACTTGAAAGGGTTCAGAAAAGATTTACAAGGATGTTAGAGGGTTTGAGCTATGGAGAATTGTTGAATAGGCTGGGGCTGTTTTCCCTGGAGCATTGGAACTGAGTGGTGGCCTTATAGAGGTTTATAAAATCATGAGAGGGCATGGATAGGGTGATGCGTGTATGGAATGAGCTGCCAGAGGAAGAGGTGGAAGCTGGTACGATTACAACATTTAGATTAGTTTCCATTCCCTACAGTATGGAAACAGGCCCTTCAGCCCAACAAGTCCACCCTCCGAAGAGTACCCCACACAGACCCATTCCCCTACCCTATATTTACTCTTGCCTAATGCACCTAACACTATGGGCAATTTATCATGGCCAAATCACTTGACCTGCACATTATTGGATTGTGGGAGGAAACCAGAGCAGCCGGAGGAAACCCACATAGATAGTCGCTCGAGGGTGGAATCAAACCCAGGTCCTTGGTGCTGTGAGGCAGCAGTGCTAACCACTGAGCCACAGAGCCACCCATTTGAAAGACATGGAATCATAGAATCCCTATTGTGTGGAAACAGGCCCTTCGGCCCAACAAGTCCACACTGGCCCTCCAAAGAGTAACCCACCCAGTCCCATTCCCCTATCCTATTACTCTACATTTACCCCTGACTAATGCACCTAACCTACACTCCCTGAACACTATGGGGCAATTTAGCATGGCCAATTCATCTAAACTTGCATGTATTTGGACAGTGGGAGGAAACCGGAGCACCTGGAGGAAACCCACACAGATACAGGGAGAAGGTGGCAACTCCAAATAGACAGTTGCCCGATCTGGATGGGTATATGAATAGGAAGGGTTTCGAGGAAATGGGATGCTGGCATGTGGGACTAGATTGATTTTGGATATCTGATCAGGATGGGTAAGGTGGACCAAGGGGTTTGTTTCTGTGATGTATAACTGAAGAGTCTAGGACCCTATGACTGGGGCTGGACAATACAAACCAGTGATACAGACCACCAAAGAAGGAAATCTTTTCAAAGTCGCTCGTCTCCAGTATGTCTTCTGAACTCCTTAGTTGGGACGTCCTTGTACCATATTTGTGGTAACATAAATGTCTCTTTCTTCACCATGACAAGAGGTCAGGTCAGGATACAATGCAAAACGCACGGGCGAAACAGTGAAGCGAGTGGGCAAGGTTACTATTCTTGTAAACGTCATGTTCTGTGAGCACAGGGTTTGTGACTTCATCTCTACACATCTCACGAGGATACAAAACTTTGTAACCAATAGTGACAAGGCCTAGGGTAGTCAAGGCCTTAGAGGCAGAAAGAGTGATTGAAAAACTATGGATTGATGGTGGATTAGCCCGTGATCCTAGAATCATAGATTCTCTACAGTCTGGAAACAGGCCCTTCGGCCCAACGAGCCCACACCAACCCTCCGAAGAGTAACCCACCCAGACCCATTCCCCTGCATTTACCCCTGACTAATGCACCTAACCTACACATCCCTGAACACTATGGGGCAATTTAGTGCGGCCAATCCACCCTCACCTGCACATCTTTGGATTGTGGGAGGAAACCGGAGCACTCTGAGGAAACTCACACAGACACGGGGAGAATGTGCAAACTCTGCACAGGTTGCCTGAGGCTGGAATCGAACCCAGGTCCCTGATTCTGTGAATTCCTCTTCTGCCTCAGTCCACATTGAGCTACTGCTGCCAGGGTCCTATTCCCGCAGCACCTCCCCACCACCCTCCCGCCAAATGGCTTCATCACCCTTAGAGAAAATAGAGACTGGGGTGTGCTCTGGACATAGAATGTGATGCCCCACACAGTCAAGTAGCCCACTGCTGCTTACTATCTCAGACCAGGCAGAGACTGGCACACCCAATGGGTGCCTATTGCCCCAGTTCGCCGATAGAGGTGCCACCCTTCAGATGAGATGCTCAAAGAGATGCTTCATCTCACCTTGAAGCCTATTGGCCCAGGTTTTGAAGATTTCCAGGGGGAATAATTTCTTGCCTGCTGACCTCCTTTACGCGACAAAAAAGCGAAGCATTTTCTGGACATTTCTTTTCTTCATTCATTTGTCAGATGTGGGTATCGTTGGCTGGGCCCAGCATTTATTGCCCTGTCCCTAATTGCCCCTTGAGAAGGTGGGGGTGAGCTGCCTTCTTGAACCACTGCAGTCTGTGTGCTGTGGGTTGACCCACAATACCCTTAGGGAGGGAATTCTAGGATTCTGACCCAGCAACACTGAAGGGACGGCAATATATATCCAAGTCAGAATGATGGGTGGAGGGGAACTTGCAGGGGGTGGTGTTCCCAGGTACCTGCTGCCCTTGTCCTTCGAGATCAACGTGGACTTGGGTTTTGCGAGGTACTGTCTAAGGTGGTGAGTTGCCAGTGCACCTTGTGCATGGTAAACACTGCTGCCACTGACCACTGAAGGCAGAGGGACTGAATGTTTATGGACTTGGTCCCAATCCAATGAACGTTTCTGTCCTGAATGGTTATGCCATTGCTCTTTGTGGGATCTTCCTATGTCTCAATTTGCCACTGCATTTTCTAGAATCACATGCTGGGTCTGACACGAATGGAGGCCATTCTGCCTGCAGTTTTTGTGCGAACCCGTCCGCAAGAGTAACTCAGCTCGTGCCCATACTGTGCTTCCCCCCACTCCTCCTCTTCTGTAGCACCTTGTTGCTCTGTCTTCAGAAAGTTGCAGTTGGATTGTCCTGAACCGTCCCCTCAGGGCTGCCTTTCAGGTACCAGCCGCGTATTAAAGCTCCCCACAACATTGCCACTTTAAATTGTATGTCCTCACCCCTTATTTATCTTGATCTTCTCACGGGATGTGGGCACCAACTGGTCAAACCAGCATCACTAGTTGCCCCTTGTACTGAGTGACTGACTAGTGTCATTCCAGAGGGCAGTTAAGGGCATTTGCCCAAAATGCCGATTCTCCTGCTCCTCAGATGCTGCCTGACCTGCTGCGCTTTTCCAGCACCACACTCTTGACTCTGATCTCCAGCATCTGCAGTCCTCACTTTAACCACATCATTGTGGGTCTGGAATCTCATGTAGGCCAGGCCCAGGTGAGGATGCCAGCTTCCTTGCCCATAGCAAACCTGTTGGGTTTTCCCAATATTTGGCAGCAGATTCATTGTCATCATTAGAGTCTTAATTCCAGAGTTTTATTGAATTAAAGCTCCATCATCTGCCGTGGAGGGATTTGAACTGGGACCCCAGAACAAAGCCTAGGTCTCCAGATTAACAGTCCAGCAATAATACCATTCGGCCCAACACCTTACAACAATCAATGACAGTTGGTCATGGCCATCATCAGCAAAACTAGCTTTTAATTCCAGATTTATTCATTATTCATTGGTGGCTCAGTGGTTAGCACTGTGGCCTCACAACGCCAGGGACCTGGGTTCAATTCCAGCCTCGGTCAACTGTCTCTGTGTGGAGTTTGCACATTCTCCCCGTGTCTGTGTGGGTTTGCTCCGGTTTCCTCCCACAGTCCAAAGATGTGCAGGTTAGGTGAACTGGCCGTGCTAAATTGCCTGTAGTGTTAGGTGCATTAGTCAGAGGGGGTGGATGGCTCTTCGGAGGGTCAGTGTGGACTTGTTGGGCCCAACGGCCTGTTTCCACACTGTAGGGATTTAATCTACAATTTAATCTAAATTCCAGTAGCTACTGAAGTGGGGTTTGAATTCATGTTTCCCCTCAAATCCTCTCAATTACCATTCGAGTAGTAATAGTCACCACAGGTTCTCGCTTTGGAGAGAGATGACCAGAGGTAGCCTTCGTCTCAGGGTCACCACACCTCAGGGGGAAGGAGGCAAGGTGGGACTATCATGGCAACTGCAGCCAGTACAGGAATCGAACCCACGCTGTTGGGGTCACTCTGCATCGGTGTCCAGCCAACTGAGCTAACCTGCCAGGCCTGGTAACACTCCCACCACAACACCGTCACCCCTTCTATCCCGGGGAACCACGTCTCCCTCTCAGCTCCGTCCTACGCTGCTTCAAGAAGTTTCAGGGCATCCCTGCGGCGGAGAAAGGCGCTACAGAAATGCAGCTTATCGTTTCCCCAGGGTTACAGAGAGCAGGAGGTTTGGGATCAGTGAGGAGTCTGCTCTGGAGTTCACCACTGCAAGGTCACGGTGGGATGGAGGCATTGCTGGAAGCTCAACTCCAGTGAGAGTCAGCGTCTCTCTAGAGAGAAAGGGACAGACGCACTGACTCAGGTAGAGGCTCCGAGCACAGAGCAGACACTGTCAGTACAGTAATCTAGCAGCTCATTAACCTCATTATGTTAATCCCGTTGCCTCAGGAAAGCCATCATTAGACTTTGGCAACAGTATCTTATTTCCTTCAAAATCACAGAGAGCGATTATAACTAATGGCCTGGTTAAAGAGAGGGTGTCAACGAACAGTGTGGTGATAGTCGGTGTCAGATAGACAGAGTACGATCCCACAGCTCTGTTATTCTTCCTTAATTCCCAATCAGGAACTTATGGCAATCATTCCATCCAATTTCACCTTCAAGCATGACTTGCATTTACATAGCAGCCTTCTCGCCAAATCAAGGTACCCCCCCCCCGCCCTCCAAGCACACTGGGGGCCAGGGGTTCAAATCCCAACAAGGAAGATGGCTCACATCCAGGTGACTGTGTAACCATTATTGTCAAGCTAATGTCTTTTAAGGAGGGAATTCTTCCATCCTCATCTGGGTATATAGATAGGGAGAGGTTACAGGAATATGGGTCAAGAGCTGACAAATGGGACTCGATCAGTTTAGGATATCTGGTCAGCATGGAGGAGTCATAGAGCTGTACAGCACGGAAACAGACCCTTCAGCCCAACTCATCCATGCCGACCAGACATCCCAACCTAATCTAGTCCCATTTGCCAGCACCTGGCCCATATCCCTCTAAACCCTTTCTATTCATATACCCATCCAGATGCCTTTTAAATGTTGGCATTGTACCAGCCTCCACCGCTTCCTCTGGCACTTATTCCATACATGCACCGGCCTTGGTATGAAAATGTTGCCCCTGAAGTCCCTTTTAAATATTTCCCCTCTCACCCTAACCTCTGCCCTTTAGTTCTGGACTCCCCCACCCCAAGGGAGAAGCCCTTGTCTATTCACCCTATCCATGCCCCTCATGATTTTATAAACCTCTATAAGGTCACCCCTCAGCCTTCGATGCTCCAGGGAAAACAGCCCCAGCCTATTCAGATTCCTACTCTATCCCAAACACTCCAACCCTGGCAACATCTTTGTAAATCTTTTTCTGCACCCTCTCAAGTTTCACAACATCCTTCCTATAGCAGGGAGACCAGTATTGAACGCAGTAGTCCAAAAGTGGCCTTACCACTTGGAAGGTAAATGGTGCCAATCACTGAATTATACATGGAACAGACAATAGAATGAGAGAACAGAGATGGTGTTAACCCTTTTGTAAGGGAATAGGTATTTATTGAGCTAAATGACCTTTGCTTCATCAAAAAAAAATTCCTTATATTTCATAACATCTAGACAGACTAGGCATTATCCGAGGAGCAGGAGAATCGACGTTTCAGGCACAAGACCTTTATCAGGAATCACCATTCGGGATAAATTGAATCCCTTGCTCTATTGGTTTAATCTTTTGTTTATTCCTTTGTGGGATGTGGGAGCCGCTGGCTGGCCCCATCCCTAGTTACCCCCTTGAGTTGCTGGGGGTGAGCTACCTTCTTGAACCGCTGCAGTCCGTGTGCTGTGGGTGGACCCACAATGCCCTGAGGGAGGGAATTCCAGGATTTTGACCCAGCGACACTGAAGGAGCAGTGGTATATTTCCAAGTCAGGATGGGGAGTGGAGGCGAACTTTCACGGAGTGGGGTTCCAGTGTATCTGCTGCCCTTGTCCTTCGAGATGGAAGTGGTCGTGGGTTTGGAAGGTGCTGTCTGAGGAACTTTGGGAAATTTCTGCAGCACATCCTGTAGATGGTACACACTGCTGCTACTGAGCGTCAAGGGTGGAGGGAGTGGATGCTTGTGGATGTGATCCCAATCAAGCGGGGGCTGCTTTGTCCTGGATGGTGTTGAGCTTCTGGAGTGTTGTCGGAGCTGCCCCCATCCAGGGCAAGTGGGGAATATTCCCTCACACTCCTGACAATCAACAAAACACTGTATTGGACGAGCTGGAGGGTGAGGCTTTGTGCTGGATAAGATATAGAATGCACCCAATAAGGAACAGACCATTTTTCTATTACTTGCTGTCAGTGTCAAAGGTTGTGGTCCCAGACTGTAACCCCTGCTCGGTCATTGAGTCATATTGCACAGACACAGACCCTTCAACCCAACCATAGTCCCAACCTTGGGTTGCCGATTCAAATTGGGTGCATTCCAGGACATTGCATCACATCGAGTTATAGAGATGTACAGACCCGACAGCCAAACTCGTTCATCCGACCAGATATCCTAACCTAATCTGGTCCCATTTGCCAGCACATGGCCCGTATCCCTCCAAACCCTTCCTATTCTTAACCCCATCCAGATGCCTTTTAAATGCTGTAATTGCACCAGCCTCCAGCACTTCCTCTGGCAGCTCATTCCATACACACACCACCCTCTGCATCAAAGAATTGCCCCTTAGGTCCCTTTAAATCTTTCCTCTCTCATCTTAAACCTATGCCCTCTAGTTCTGGACTCCCCCACCCCCAGGAAGAGACTTTGCCTATTTACCCTATCCATGCTCCTCATAATTTTGTAAACCTGTATAAAGTCACCCCTCAGCCTCCAACACCCCAGGGAAAACAGCCCCAGCCTGTTCAGCCTCTCCCTGTAGCTCAAACCCTCCAACCCTGGCACCATCCTTGTCAATCTTTTCTGAACCCTTTCAAGTTTCACAACATCCTTCCGATAGGAGGGAGACCAGAATTGCACGCTATATTCCAACAGTGGCCTAACCAATGTCCTGTACAGCTGCAACATAACCTCCCAACTCCTATACATAATCCTCCCAGCATCAGCTCCCTCTTCAACGCCCCCAACCCCCCCCCAAACCGAGAGGCACTCTCCCTGCTCTGCTTCAAACTATGGCGAATGGGACTGGATCAATTTAGGGCATCTGGTCAGCATGGATGAGTTGGACAGAAGGGTCTGTTTCCGTGCTGTACATCTCTAAGACACTACAATTCTATGACGCTATCTTCATCAAACGACTCCACACTTTGATTTTAAGACTCTGAGCTCTTCTTCTGGACTCGCCGTCAGGTATAAAACATTCCTCTCTACTTTTTTTTACCCATGAAGGCATGAGAGAGGCCCACGCGAGCGATTCCAGGGATGAGGAACGTCAGTGATGTCAACAGAATCGAGAGGCTGGTGTCCTCAGAGAAGGGGAGATTTGATCAAACGGTTCCAAACTGACGGGGGGCCTGGGTGGACAGAGCGGGGAAAAACCACACCTCCTGTTGGTGAGGTGATTGGCGAAAGAAACAAGAGTGACAGGAGGTGCGGAGCGAGCGATTACCATCTGGAATGTGCTGCCTCTCAGTGTGGTGGAGCCAGACTTTGTCAAGACTTTCAAAACAAAAATTAGATCATTATCTGGAGAGAGATGATCTGCAGGTTGATGGAGAATTGGTGGAGGATGATGGGAAGGGGAATCTGTTGAGGGCCTCTGTGAGTTGCTCCAGCAGATTGCCAATACTGAGGGGATGGGCAGAATGGCCTCCTCCTGCAAATTAACTGGGTCTAGGGTTTGATCCAATGCTATATCTTATTGATTCTTTTCGAAATCTCCAAAAATCTGAATCATTCTAGTCCCTTACCCTTCGACATTCTGTGGATTGCGTGTGAATATATCTAACCCCTTGTTGTCCTAGGATGAGAGAGAGAGAGAGAGAGAGAGAGAGACCTCAGATGGGAGCGTGTGCAGTTCCAGCGATAATATCTGGTTCGTTGGTCTAGTGGTGTAATTCTCGCTTAGGATCTTCTACTATGCAGACTTGCGAGCAGACCTGAGTTCAAATCTCGGACGAGCCCAAATCGCGTTTAGGGGTGGCACGGTGGCTCAGTGGTTAGTACTGCTGCCTCACAGCACCTGGGACACAGGTTCGATTCCCACCTCGGGTGACTGTCTGTGTGGAGTTTGCACATTCTCCCCGTGTCTGCGTGGGTTTCCTCTGGGTGCTCTGGTTTCCTCCCACAATCCAAAGATGTGCAGGTCAGGTGAATTGGCCATGTTAAGTTGCCCGTAGTGTTGGGTGCATTAGTCAGGGGTAAGTGTAGGGGAATGGGTCTGGGTGGGTTACTCTTTGGAGGGTCGGTGTGGACTTGTTAGGCCGAAGGGCCTGTTTCCATACAGTTGGGAATCTAATCTAATCTAATATGAGAGATTAGAGATTTCTGAGAGTGTTTAAGGGAGAGAATTCAGGTCAATGCTGTGGGAGTGCTACCTCAGTGGAGTCTCTGGTTGTAAGGTTTAAACAGTGGCCTTGCCTAATCTGCAAACATTGGTCCATCTAGAGCTTTGCTATCCTTGCCTGAACTCATGTTGTCCTGCTCCCTGCCTTTCCCCGTGTACCTGCCAACCTACTCTGGCTCCCAAGATGGAAATACTCCTCTTTCAAAATTCCCATCTCAAACTCCCGGGGCCCCTCATGATCTCACAGCCATCTGAGATCACTGTGTTTGCTCCGAACGTTGCTCATCTCCAGTTCTGGGGCTATAGGTTACCGAATTCCAAGGCTCTGGAATTCCCTCTCCATCTCTGCAACACTCCTTAGAGCCCCTTACAGTCTGAGTCCCCTCTCCCACTGATTTGTCAAACGGCGCCTCCTTAAGCCCCGTGCGAAGCCACTGCCGAGTGCAAGTTGTTGTTGCTCCTGCTTTCAGAGGCCAGCGCCAGAGGAAGGACCTGCATTGATGTAGCACCTTTCCCGAAACACATAGATGAGGCGCATTTTAGAATCATAGAATCCCTACCGTGCGAATAGAGGTTGTTTGGCCCATTGAGTCTGCACGGACCCTCCGAAGAGCATCCCACCCCATCCCCCGTTTTGACCGCTTAGCCACTTGTTGGTAGAGTCAGAGAGATGCACAGCACAGGAACTGACCCTTCGGCCCAACTCGTCCATGCCAACCAGATATCCTAAAAGAATCTAATCCTATTTGCCAGCGCTTGGCCCATATCCCTCTAAACCATTCCCATTCCTATAGCCATCCAATTGCCGTCAATGGACCTGGGTTGGCATCTGTGGGATCTTGCTGTGCACGGGAGCTGGCGCATCCACTGGGAACCGCTTGGGGGCATCTCAAGGCTCCGTGGATAGCCGAAGATTCGTTTATTCTATCTTTTTCTCTCTCTCTTTCTGTGTGGATTCTGTGGTCCAAAGGTAAACACCTTCCAGGACGAGAGGAGGCACAAGGGGACCAGGCGTACTGCCCATTTTTGCCGAGACTGATGTCGGGTCGGAGCGGGGAGAGTCAGAGCGCCGACGGGTGCATTGTTGAAGCCGCCGTCACTGATTGGCTCCATGGGCAGACTGGTGCACGCCACTTAATGAGTTGTAAGAGCTGGAGGCACTCATTACCGTCTCCCAGTGTGATCTGTTTACCCAGAGACACATGAAATCAGAGGCTACGCAGCACTGAATAGCAACACTAGAAAAGTCTGCCTCTTTGGCACCCTGACAGCCACACTCCCAGCCAAAAATCAGTCAAAGTGAATCACCTCTTGCATGAGGGGAGAAAAAGGAAACTTAAATAAACAGATTAACCCTTTCGGAGCTTGGTTTAGGAACCATGCTATGCAGGCTGGCTACTGTGTAGTTTCATTATTTGTCCAAGGGGCCTGGACAGCCGCTTATTGTTCATCTATCATTTCCCTGAGGGCAATTAAGAATCAATGAAGAAGAATTGTGCTGAATCGCTCTGTAACTCCCTGTCCATGATAACGCCAAACCTACTGCAGCTAGTAAGGGGCAGTCCCACCAACGCTGTCTGCGCAAAATCCTGTGAATCTGCTGGGAAAAACAGACACACCAACACCAGCCTCCACTACCAGGCCCAGCATCGAGGCACTGACCCCCACCCCGCACCTCGATCGGCTGCGATGGGCTGGGCACGCCGTCCCCATGACCAACATGAGACTCGCCCAGCGGGTGCTCTACTCCCAGCTCCCAAACAGCAGGCCAGCCCCAGCTGGGACAGAGGGAGCACCTCAGGGATACCCTCAAGGCCTCACTGGGCCGAGTGCGGCCTTCCCACAGACACCTGGGAATCACTGGGCCGAGACCGTCCACAGTGGAGGAGGGGCATCCGGGAAGGCGTGGAGCACCTGGAGACTCACCGTTGGGAAGAAGCGGAAGCCGGGCGAAAGGAACGCGCTGCCTCACCAATGCCCTGCCCACCCCCTTCCCATGACCACCTCCTGCCCCCAGTGTAACAGAGCCTGCGGTAGGCCCATCGGTCTGTACAGCCACCTGCAGACTCACCCTGAGAGTGGGAGAGAATCATCCTCGACTGCGAGGGACCCCTTATGATGAATGAATGAATAAGGAAAGACAAAAGGACATTGGTATTTACAGAAACATAGAAGATAGGAGCAGGAGGAGGCCATTCTGCCCTTTGAGCCTGCTCTACCATTCATCACGATCATGGCTGACCATCCAACTCAATAGCCTAATCTTTCTTTCTCCCCATAACCTTTGATCCCAAGTGCTGTATCTAACTGCCTCTTGAATACATTCAATGTTTTGGCATCAACTACTTCCTGTGGCATTGAATCCCACAGGCTCACCATTTTTTGGGCGAAGAAATGTCTCCTCATCCCTGTCCTAAATCGTTCATCCCGAATGCTCAGACTGTGACCCTTGGTTCTGGACGAACCCAACATCCTCTCTGTATCTACCCTGTCTAGTTCTGTTTGTAAGTCTCTTTGAGATCCCACCCCCCTCATTCAGTGGAACTCCGGTGAAAACAATCCTAACCTCTCCTCATACATCAGTCACACCATGCCCAGAATCAACCTGGGAAACTTTCACTGCACTGGATTATTAATGTAGGGAGGTGCAACTGTACAAGGCATTTGTAGACAACATCTGGAGTATTGTGTACAGTGTTGGTCCCCTTAACTGAGGAAAGCTGCAATTGCAACGGAGACAGTGCAGAGAAGGTTCATCAGATTAAATCCAGAGATAAAACGCTTGTCTGATGGGTAGAGATGGAGGCGTTTAGGCTTTGACTTACTAGAGTTTTAAAAAATGAGAGGAGATCTAATTGAGGTCTATAAGATGCTAAAGGGGATTGACAAATCAGACATAGGGAGGATATTTCCTCTTAGGAGGACAGTCTAGAACAAGAGATCACAGTTTTAGCAAAAGATTAGAAACAGAGATAAGGAGGAATTACTTTTCTCAATGTTTGGAGCCAGGTTGTGATGGATGTTGGGACACTGAATAAATTTAAGGAGGAGATATAGAGAATTTTTTTAATTAGCAATGGGTTGAAGGGTTATGGGGAGCAGGGAGGGAAATGGAGTTGAAGCTGAGATGAGGCCATTCATGGTGGTACCTAACTGCAGGACAGCCTGAAGAGTCTGAGCTCCAGCTTAGTCCTTATGACCTGCTGAGATTCTACAACACTCCCCGTGTTTAAGAGCCAACCGTGTCGCCATGGGTGTGGAGTCACATGGGCGCCAGACCAGGGAAGGACGGCAGATCTCCTTCCCGACAGGACATGAGTGAATCGATCGGATTTCAACAACTAATGGATGCCCATGTCGTTCGGACTCAGAGGCAAGTGTCACAGCTGGCATTTGTGATACTGATGTAAACTCACTGCCCAAGGATGCCCCCCCCAACCCTGCCATTCCAGACCCTCACCCAACCCCCAGTTACGTCAACACCAGCAAGAGACAAGGCTGATGTAGAATTGAATTGAATTGAATTTATTGTCATGTGTACCGAGGCACAGTGAAAAGCTTTGTCTTGTGAGCAACACAGGCAGATCATAGAGTTAAGTAGCATAGATAAGTAAATAATAGTGAAACAGCGGCAAAACCAAAAACACAGGTACAGGCGAATGTTAAGAGTTTGTGAGTCCATTTAGTCCATATAGCATTGTCCTTATGGCTTTGTGGTGAGCACTTAGATTTGTGGACCCTCTCAGAATATCTCCCAGTCAACATCCCAAACTCCTCGTTTCACAACAGTGATAGAGTCTCAGGAGAGAATGGAGGAGAAGACACATTCCAATGGGCAGTAATTCATGAAGAGGGGATGTGACAGATTTGTGAAGGGGGATAGAGGGGACATGGATTTGCCGGTAGATAAATGGGAATTGAGATGATAACAGGCCTGCCCTTTACAGGGCAGAAGGAATCCATTTCACCGTCAAAGGTCTTTCAGACGGAACTTAATTTGCAGCTCCAACAATACTCAAGAAGCTCGATGCCATCCAGGACAAAGCGTCACATCCACTTTGCGCTCAGTCGCAGCGGTGTGTACCATCTACAAGATGCACTGCAGCAACTCCCTAAGTCAGCACCTTCCAAACCCTAAACCACGACCATCTAGAAGGACAAGGGCAGCAGATACATGGGAACACCACCTCCTCTAAGCCGCCCCCCCATCCTGACCTGGAAATATATCGCCGTTCCTTCAGCGCCACTGGGTCAAACTCCTGGAACTCCCTCCCTCATGGCACGGTGTGGGTGTCCCTACACCACATGGACTGCAGCAATTTGCCCTCATCTTCTCAAGGAGCAATTAGGGATGGACAATAAATGCTGGGCCCAGGATGTTACACCCACATCCCCTGGAACAATAAAAAAGAATTGTCCTGTTAGATGGATGCTTAAGATTCCTCAGTGTGAAGAGAAATTTGATTTAATTCTGAATGAGGATGAATAAATATCTACTTGTGAAAGGTGTATCGAGGGATATGGGGAGCGTGTTGGAAAATGACACCAAGATAGAAGATCAGCCATGATCTTATAGAATCATAGAAGTTTACAGGCCATTTTCCTGAAAGAGCTACCCAGTTAGTCCCACTCTCCAACCCTATCTTTGTAGCTCCCTAGGCATTCACTTTCAAATATATAGGTATCCAGCTCTCTCGAGGTAAAAACAATGACTGCAGATGCTGGAAACCAGATTCTGGATTAGTGGTGCTGGAAGAGCACAGTAGTTTAGCAGCAAAATCGACGTTTTGGGCAAAAGCCCTTCAGCAGGAATAAAGGCAGAGAGCCTGAAGCGTGGAGAGATAGGCTAGAGGAGGGTGGGGGTGGGGAGAAAGTAGCATAGAGTAGCATAGAGTTTCCTGATGAAGGGCTTTTGCCCGAAACGTCGATTTCGAAGCTCGTTGGATGCTGCCTGAACTGCTGTGCTCTTCCAGCACCACTAATCCAGAATCTGGTTTCCAGCATCTGCAGTCATTGTTTTTACCTCATAGAGTACAATAGGTGAGTGGGGGAGGGGATGAAAGTGATAGGTCGGGGGCAGGGGGAGGGTGGAGTGGATAGGTGGAAAAGAAGATAGGCAGGTAGGACAAGTCATGGGGACAGTGCTGAGCTGGAAGTTTGGAACTAGAGTGAGGTGGGGGAAGGGGAAATGAGGAAACTGTTGAAGTTCACATTGATGCCCTGGGGTTGAAGTGTTCCGAGGCGGAAGATGAGGCGTTCTTCCTCCAGGCGTCTGGTGGTGAGGGACTGGCGGTGAAGGAGGCCCAGGACCTCCATGTCCTCAGCAGAGTGGGAGGGGGAGTTGAAATGTTGGGCCACGGGGCGGTGTGGTTGATTGGTGCGGGTGTCTCGAAGATGTTCCCTAAAGCGCTCTGCTAGGAGGGGGTCCAGTCTCCCCAATGTAGAGGAGACCGCATCGGGAGCAACGGATACAATAAATGATATTAGTGGATGTGCAGGTAAAACTTTGATGGATGTGGAAGGCTCCTTTAGGGCCTTGGATAGAGGTGAGGGAGGAGGTGTGGGCGCAGGTTTTACAGTTCCTGCGGTTGCAGGGGAAAGTGCCAGGATGGGAGGGTGAGTCGTAGGGGGGTGTGGACCTGACCAGGTAGTCACGGAGGGAACAATCTTTGCGGAAGGCGGAAAGGGGTGGGGACAGAAATATATCCCTGGTGGTGGGGTCTCTTTGGAGGTGGCAGAAATGTCAGCAGATGATTTGGTTTATGCGAGGATTGGAAGGTGAGCACCAGGGGCGTTCTGTCCTTGTTACGGTTGGAGGGGTGGGGTCTGAGGGTGGAGGTGCGGGATGTGGACGAGATGCGTTGGAGGGCATCTTTAACCACCTGGGAAGGGAAATTGCGGTCTCTAAAGAAGGAGGCCATCTGGTGTGTTTTGTGGTGGAACTGGTCCTCCTGGGAGCAGATATGGCAGAAGCGGAGGAATTGGGAATACGGGATGGCATTTTTGCAAGAGGTCGGCTGGGAAGAGGTGTAATCCAGGTAGCTGTGGGAGTCGGTGGGTTTGTAAAAAATGTCAGTGTCAAGTCAGTCGTCATTAATGGAGATGGAGAGGTCCAGGAAGGGGAGCAAGGTGTCAGAGATGGTCCAGGTAAATTTAGGTCAGGGTGGAATGTGTTGGTGAAGTTGATGAATTGCTCAACCTCCTCGCAGGAGCACGAGGTGGCGCCAATGCAGTCATCAATGTAGCGGAGGAAGAGGTGGGGAGTGGTGCCGGTGTAATTACGGAAGATCAACTGCTCTACGTAGCCAACAAAGAGACAGGCATAGCTGGGGCCCATACGGGTGCCCATGGCTACCCCTTTGGTCTGGAGGAAGTGGGAGGATTCGAAGGAGAAATTGTTAAGGGTGAGGACCAGTTCGGCCAAACGAATGAGACTGTCGGTGGAAGGATACTGTTGGGGACGTTGGGAGAGGAAAAAACGGAAGGCTTGGAGGCCCTGGTCATGGCGGGTGGAGGTGTAGAGGGATTGGATATCCATGGTGAAGATGAGGCATTGGGGGCCGGGGAAACAGAAGTCTTGGAGGAGGTGGAGGGCGTGGGTGGTGTCTCAAACGTATGTGGGGAGTTCCTGAATAACCTGTGGAATAAATGGTGAAGCAGGCTTGAGGGGCTGAGTGGACTTCTCTTGCTCCTGTTTTGAAGCAGAGCAGGGACAGTGCCCCCTGGTGTAACAAGGAGGAATTGTCGATCAAGGTGTAACCAAATTATTCTTTCTGTTCCAAACACATCAAGGTGAGCTTTGAAATGAATTAATCCGGAATGCATTCTCTGCCAGGTCTTTGGTTACTTCCGGAGGAGGCTGAGGTTACATATTACATTCCAAGTGTGGGATCCGGAGACCGGTGAGGTAAACAATGGTGGGCAACTCACACGGAAATACCTGAACCGCTCCATCAAAAGAAACCGCACCCCCCTGCAACTTCAGTCATGCCAGGTATTTCCAGTCAATGGATATGTGGGGAAACCTCCACTGTTTATGTGGATATGTGAAGGGGAGGAGCCTATTCAGTCCCTCAAGCCCCTTCGACCAATCAGCTGGATCACAGTCACCTTGCATCATGTCCTGAGGCCAGATGGCGCCGTGAAGTTCTTATACTCCCACTGAACTTTTAATTCTAAGATGTATGTTTTTATTAAAGAGAACATCCAAACATTAATAGGACACAGTGGCTCAGTGGTTAGCACTGCTGTCTGGCAGTGGCAGTGACCCAGGTTCGATTCCACCCTTGGGTGGCTGCCTATGTAGAGCTTGCACATTCTCCCAGTGAGTTTCCTCCCACAGTCCATTGGTGTGCAGGTTAGGTGGGAATGCAGGGTTACAGCAAAAGGTGGGTCGCACTTCGGAGGGTCGGAACGGACTCAAAGAAGAAGAACAAAGAAAATTTACAGCCCAGGAACAGGCCCTTTGGCCCTCCAAACCTGAGCCGATCCAAATCCACTGTCTAAATCTGTTGCCCATTTCCTAAGCATCTGTGTCCCACTGCCCACTGATGGGCCGAATGGCTTGCTTCCATGCTGTCAGGATTCTACGATAACTGCGGATGTAAGTCCCTGTCTGGACCCATTCAAATGTGACATCTGTACAGACTCAGGGGAACTTCAAACAGAAATATATCAAAAGAAGAGATAATAAAAGGTTGAAAATCCACTAGCCATCTTTCACAGGTGTGTTTGCACGGTCCCCTTCTAGGGATATCTTAAAAAAACAGGATTAAAAACCAACTACAAACCCTGGGTCTGGCTGTGTTACTGATCTAATGCATGAGTGCAGGGACTTGTGCTGTGACCTTTGAGAACAACCATTAAACACCCCTGCGCTGCAGGTAAAAAAGGAAAATAATATTTTGCTCTGAGACCTGCTGTTGAAAGGAACCAGGACAAAAGAATTTCAATAATCCTGCAGAGCCAGTAATCTACTCAACTACCAACATCAACATTACCAGTACCATTCAATGTAACAAGCTCAAACAATCTACTAATTACTCCAGATGAACCCCTCAGATTGGTCCATTTATTTTTGAGTCTTATTTTTGGACTTCCTTCTTATTCTGTGTTATTAATCTCTCTCATGTTTAGCAAATAATAAATGGACTCTTTTGTTAGCTCAAGAAAGCTTAATTAATTTGACTCTTTGCGAACATAAGCACAATTTGGTTTAAGAGAGTGGCAACTTTTTTCAAATTAACCTTGTGGTGACCAATATGGGGGCAAGTAAAATAAAGAAGGGGAGCCAGTTCCTCCCCCCTACCCAAGAGTTGGATGGTTTGGGGGCATGGTGTCTGACTTGGGGAAGGGTCCTAACTATCCTAATGTCCAACTACTCATTTTGGGTTCCATAATCCCCTGAAGTCCTGAGATGGACCAACACCTCACCATCTCAATGGACATCTACGGATTTTCTGGAGGAAAGGGTTTCAGATTTAATGAACGAACGATGATTGACTGTCGATTTTACTCTACAATGAGCAACACGGTGAAAGGCAAGGTCCGATGTCATTTTGGATATTTTAAGAAACAAGAAGAATGAAAAGGTAAAGCCGAGAATCCATCTTCGTCCCTTCGCCATGATCCCTGACTAATGACACCTGCTCCCCCACCCTTCTCCCAGACCCACCGACTTAGGAATCTCCAGGTTTTGGGTGCCGTCTTTTCGCCAATGGGGCGCTGATGCCAGGCCCCGTTGTGGACCCACACTCACCCCCGCACCCCCTTCATGAAAAGGAAGTCTCCTGGACCACCTCCTGCTGAGAGACCTTTTAAGATCATGTGGCCATGTTGCGGCTGTACAGGACATTAGTTAGTTCACTTTTGGAACATTGTGTGCAATTCTGGTCTCCCCCGCTATCGGAAAGATGTTGTGAAACTTGAAAGGGTTCAGAAAAGATTTACAAGGATGGTGCCAGGGGTTGGAGGGTTTGAGCTACAGGGAGAGGCTGAACAGGCTGGGGCTGTTTTCCCTGGAGTGTCGGAGGCTGAGGGGTGACCTTATAGAGGTTTATAAAATCATGAGGGGCATGGATAGGATAAATAGACAAAGTATTTTCCCTGGGGTGGGGGAGTCCAAACTAGAGGGCATAAGTTTAGGGTGAGAGGGGAAAGATTTAAAAGAGACCTGAGGGGCAACTTTTTCACACAGAGGGTGATGCGTGTATGGAATGAGCTGTCAGAGGAAGTGGTAGAGGTTGGTACTATGACAACATTTAAAAGGCATCTGGATGGGTATATGAATAGGAAGGGGTTTGGAGGGATATGGGGTTGGTGCTGGCAAATGGGACTAGATTAGGTTAGGATATCTGGCTGGCATGGACGGGTTGGACTGAAGGGTCTGTTTCTGTGCTGTACATCTCTATGTCTCTATGATTCTACATTTCTCACTCTCGCCAACAAAGAGAACAGACTTATGCCAAGTAGGCCCAATGAACATTTGGTCACACTGCCACGTGGGCACACTGCCAACCCACCACGCGGTCATGCTGTAGCAACTTACATTTATATAGCGCCCTAAACTTGATACAATTTCCCAGAGCCACTTCACAGGAGGGTGGTCAAACCAAATATGACACCGAGACACTTGATGAGATCCTTCAGGTGCACCAAGAGCTGATTCAAAAAGGCTTTAAGGAGCTCCGCAGAAGAGGAACCAGAGGCGGAGAGGTTTAGATTAGATTACTTACAGTGTGGAAACAGGCCCTTCGACCCAACAAGTCCACACCGACCCACCGAAGCGCAACCCACCCATACCCATTCCCCTACATTTACCCCTTCACCTAACACTACGGGCAATTTAGCATGACCAACTCACCTGACCTGCACATCTTTGGACGGTGGGAGGAAACTGGAGCACCCGGAGGAAACCCACACAGACACTGGGACAACGTGCAAACTCCACACAGAGAGTCGCCTGAGGTGGGAATTGAACCCGGGTCTCTGGCGCTGTGAGGCAGCAGTGCTAACCACTGTGCCACCGTGCCGCCCATTTAGGGAGGGAATCCCAGAGTTTGGGACCCAGGCAGCTGGAGGCAGTTTTGGAGGATCGACAGTGACCAAAGTTGGAGGTGTGCAGTGCTCTCAGACTGTGGGACTGGATCAATTCACAGAGATAGCAAAGGAATATCTGAGCAGGACGAATCAGCAGAGTGCGCGCGGATGGGGCAGTACATGAGAAAGGCTAGCATGGACACGATGGGATGATTGGCCTTCTACTGTGTGGTAACCATTGCATGATTCTTGTGTGACTGTGGAGCTCAGAGCGCTGGCCATGTTCTGGAGCTAGTCTGCAGGGAACTGGATGTTTATAACCGGGGGAGAGGAGAGAGAGGAGAAAGTGAGCACTGCAGATGCTGGAAATCAGAGTCAAAAAGTGCAGCATGGTGAAAGCGCAGCAGGTCAGGCAGCATCTGAGCAGTCGACATTTTGGGCATAAGCTCTTGTTGAACAATCCTGAGTGTGCTAACAGCTACACCACTCACCAAATTCAGGTTATCAGTCGAGCTCATGATGTAGCTCACTTTATGCTTACAAGAAACTCATTTGTTTATTC